>NC_080401.1:60965000-61085000 GCF_030265065.1 Corythoichthys intestinalis | reverse complement strand
ACCACAAGATACCCTAACCACAAGATACCCTAACCACAAGATACCCTAACCACAAGATACCCTAACCACAAGATACCCTAACCACAAGATACCCTAACCACAAGATACCCTAACCACAAGATACCCTAACCACAAGATACCCTAACCACAAGATACCCTAACCACAAGATACCCTAACCACAAGATACCCTAACCACAAGATACCCTAACCACAAGATACCCTAACCACAAGATACCCTAACCACAAGATACCCTAACCACAAGATACCCTAACCACAAGATACCCTAACCACAAGATACCCTAACCACAAGATACCCTAACCACAAGATACCCTAACCACAAGATACCCTAACCACAAGATACCCTAACCACAAGATACCCTAACCACAAGATACCCTAACCACAAGATACCCTAACCACAAGATACCCTAACCACAAGATACCCTAACCACAAGATACCCTAACCACAAGATACCCTAACCACAAGATACCCTAACCACAAGATACCCTAACCACAAGATACCCTAACCACAAGATACCCTAACCACAAGATAGGTTTTGCCACCCTGTCCCAGATCATTGAAACACTGAACATTGAAAGTCCCATTTTGGGACACCCTGGGATCCACCCCCTAGCCAAGCCTTTGTTTGGTAAATGGGGCCATTACTTATGCACCACCAGCTGCATCCTTTTTCTTCCTACACCCCTTGGCCCTTCAAACAAAGCAAGGAGTAGGGCTTGAAAAGTCAGCCCTACGTATTGGGACACCTCTTTACACTCACGAACGTCGTAAGTCCGTTCAGCCAGTTGTTACATAACCAAAAGCGACGATAAAAAGTGCACTTGTGCGTTGAGAAAAACCAAACATTTCAAATGAAGAAACAATGGACAATAAACTAACATTACAATTAGTGGTGTTTTTTTATTTATTACAACCCTAATTAGTGCAATTTTTATCGTTACTAATCTTTTTTCAACTATTACTTTTCTGACTGAAAAAACACATTGAGAGTAGATAATACTGGTCAGCTGTTAGAATATTATTTGGATGTATTAAACTTTTTTCAATTTTAGCACAAACAAAAAAACACATGTAACTAATGGAAGGGTGCACAACACATGCACATAGATCTGGCGCACTAGTTCAGTTTAATTTAATTTGGTTTCAAATTCAATGTAATATTTACACCATTGTATGAAACCTGAATGATGGTTTCTGAACCAAGAGTGGTATTTACTAATCTTGCATATTTTTCACAGCAATTTCATGTGTAGTGCTCTTCGTTTCACCACTGTGTCTTGGTGTGCTTAGTTGTAGTATTTCTAAATATCTATGTATATCCACAGCAAATTGCTAATATATCTTATCAAAAATGTTTTTAACATGTAGAGGGAATTCAAACAAATACTATCCTGCCTGACTGGTTTGACTCTTCCTAAGTCAAGCTAGTTTCTCTTTACTTGGAAATTCAGCCATTAGCTCATGAGGGGGTTGGGCAAAAACTTCCTTAGTAAGGCTACTTTGAGACACATTACTTGACACTAAACTGCTAAACTTCTGAGGATATTTTAATAGCATTTTAATAATTCGAATGTATTTGTTTGAATACCCTCTACAGGTTAACCTTTTTGAAAAGACTATGTGCATGTGTTGTGGACCCTTGCGTTAGTTACAAGTGTTTTTGTTTGCTTTGCTTAAATTAATTGAGAAGTTTGATACATCCAAATAATATTCTAACAGTTGATGACCAGCATTCAGTCAGAAAAGTAATAGTTAAAAGATTTATCACGATAAATAGTGCAGTAATTAGGGGTGTAATAAAAAATAAAATTGACACCACTAATGTAATGTCTGTTCATTGCGTTTCTTCGTTTGTTTTGTTTTGTTTTGTTTTTCAGTTTTGCTCAACGCACAAGTGTACTTTGTATCGTCGCTTTTTGGTTACGTAACAACTGGCCGAAAGGACTTATGACGTACGTGAGAGTGTAAAGAGGTGTCCCAATTCGTAGGGCTGACGTTTCAAGCTTTACTCCTTATTGCTTCGTTTGAAGGGCCAAGGGGTGGGGGAAGAAAAATAGAAATGGGATGCGGCCGGTGGTGCGTAAGTAATGGCCCCATTTACAACAAAAAAAGGCTTGGGGACGGATCCCAAAATGGGACACCTTTGAGGATGATCCGACTTCTAGTGTTACAATTCCCTCCAGGCTCACCAAAAGGCAAAACAAAACACTTTCTACCATGTTGGGAAGCTCACCTGCATGGTACTTTGGGCTGACCAATATGGCAGATAAGGAGTGCAAAAATGAAATGTACATATAAGTGTCATCAAAATGCTTCTAATTTCAATTTGTTCCTTCATTAATTTTTTTATTTAAATCAACCCTGACCCCAAATAAATAAATAAGTGAAGAAATAAATGAAGTGAAATAAATAAAACTGAAGTGAAAATAAAACAGTGAAATAAAATAAATGAAGTGAAAACAAATATTGAAATAGAAGCATTTTAATGACATTTAATGGTATTTCCATTTTCACTCTTTGTCCTCCATACAACAAAGGCAAACAGCCACTTTCTACCATGCTAGAAAGCTAGCCTGTATGATACTGTCTATTCCCCCAGGCCCACAAATAGGCAAAACCACCACTTTCTACCATGCTAGGAAGCTAGCCAGCCTGAGACTTAATTTTAGGGCAGTGGTGGGCAAACTATTTTACAAAGGGGCCACAGTGAGTGCGGGTTTTTGTTGCAACCCATTAAGAGGACACATTCTCACCAATCTGCTGTTTTACAAGTGCAATCTGGCGCTTCTCATTTCTACTGAAACCTCATGGGTTATACTATCTGTGCTAGTTCAGTGGGAACGAAGACCAGGACCCACTGTGGCCCTTGAGGACCGGTTTGCCCACAAATGGACAACACCCACTTTCTACCGTGTTAGGAAGCTAGCCTGCATACTTAAGCCTCAAAGGCACAAAAAAAGGCAAAAGCAGGCAGTTTCCACCACGCTACCCAGCATGACAGAATTCCCTCTAGGCTGACAAATTTGAAAAAGCAGCCCCTTTCTACCATGCTAGGAAGCCAGCCAGCATGACACCCAATTCCCTCTCGGCTCACAAATGGCCAAAAACAGCCACTTTCTACCGCACTAGCCAGGATACTTAGAATTCACTTTAGGCTCCAAAATGGCAAAAACTGACACTTTCTACCACGCTAGGAAGCCAGCCAGCATGACACTGAATTCCCTTTAGGCCAGGGGTGTCCAAACTTTTTGCGAAGGGGGCCAGATTTGGTGTGGTAAAAATGTGGGGGGCCAAACTTGGCTGATGTCCTTTACGTAGAACGGGTAGCCAACGTCGGTCCTTGAGGGCCCCTATCCAGCTTGTTTTTGTGAGGAGCAGCATTTAGTGTGCAAGCTACTTCATATGCTGGTAGCAGGTACTGCTGACCAATTTATTAAGTGTGTGCGGGCCAGACGTTATTTATTTGATGACAGAGGCTGGGGGCCGGATGAAATTTGACCACGGGCCACATTTGGCCCCCGGGCCGGACTTTTTGACATGTGTGCTTTAGGCTCACAAATGGCCACTTTCTACCATGCTAGCCAGGATACTTTGAATTCACTTTAGGCTCACAAATGGCAAAAACGGCTACTTTCTACCACGCTAGGAAGCTAGCCAGCATGACACCAAATTCCCTTTAGGCTCACCAAGGGCAAAAGCAGCCCCTTTCTACCACGCTAGGAAGTTAGCCAGCATAGCACAAAATTCCCTCTATGCTCACAAATGGGCAAAAACAGCCACTTTCTACAATGCCAGCTTGATACTTTAATTCCCTTGAGGCTCACAAATGACAAAAACAGCCACTTTCTACCACGCTAGGAAGCTAGCCAGCATTGCTCACTACTTCAGCCAACAATTGCACACCTACAAATAATGAAGGCATTTTTTAGTCTCCTACATAGTCATTTCTAATCCAAATTCCATCCCCTGCCAATTTCCACACACTGGATCAACTATGTCGCTCGGCTGGCCTGGGAACGCCTTGGAATCCCGCCGGAGGAGCTGGCTGGGGAGAGGGAAGTCTGGGCTTCCCTGCTAAAACTGTTGCCCCCACGACCCGACCAACTACTTTTGACTATGCTAGAAAGATCGCAGCCAACGATCACCCACCTTTTTGCAAATGATGAAATTTTTACCATCTACACGAGCCGCTTCTACTAATTATATTTTGTAAGCTATAGCAAATCCAACAGACTCATTAGGAACCTCAATTTAAAAAAAAAAAAAAAAAAAATTCAACCATCACAACTCCGCCCCCAAAAAATGGGAACCATCCCAGTTCAAAACAGTAATATAGTCAATTGGTATATTTCTTGGAAAATGCCACTTAATAAATTGCGTTTGGTCCCACCCGCATCCATCTATATTCTCAAACCTAACCCTACCCCAAATGTTGCCCGTTCAAATTTGCCCTATGTGGTGCAAGATGGGCTGTTGCATGAGCGGGGCTGATCCCCATAGAAGACTGGGCAACGATTAAGGTCCTGATGCCCTGGACCACCACACCTGCGTGCTTTGTCCCTATAAGCGGGACGCAAGGGGGCCGCATACTTACCGCCTACACAGAACAGGTCGTTTGTTAACACCGCTAGGTTACCCCGACCTGACCGGATAGGCTTGAAGAGCAGGAAGTCTGGCAGCACATCCCAGGCTTTAAACACAAGTTTAAACATACAATTGGTCACATAGGTCAAAAAACAGTTGAGACTCACCTGCAGCTGTTGGCCCTTGGCTTCTCTCCCACACGACTGAAGGGAGATGAGTCAAGGCAGCTTATATGGTGCCCAGGTGACTGTTGATTGGATAATTGGCATCATGTGAGACTTATCATGTGACTTGGTGCATTCAGGCAGTGTGGGGAAAACCAGCACTGGGCTGAAAAATTGGTCAACTTTACGCAGGTTACAGAGAATTTAACAGACCTAGCCTAATCATTCTTTTTATCCATTGCATTGCAGGTTTCAGGTGAATCCCGTAGGAGAGCATTCCACTAGCCTATGACAAGAAAAGACAAGTCGTATTTTGAAACATAATAATAATCCCGTCCCTTTATTTCTCTCTACGTCTTCACTTGTCTTTTTAAACCTGCTTTATAACCCTAAAGCCAATAAATATAATTAAATTAGTGGAGTGTTTATTTTCAAATATACATCTATAAAAGGACTGATGAACCTGATACATTATAGACTTCAAACATGGCTACCACGTCACCTTCTACATTGAAAAATCTACTAAGTTTAAACAGTGCTTCAGTTAAAGAACTACAAACATGGTTACCAAAATGACTACAAACATAGTTATCACAATACTTACTTTAAAAACTACAAAGTGACTCCTAACGTGCGCACAACATGTGCTTCACACAAAAAACTTCAAAACAATTACCAAAATGTTCACATGGCCACCTTGCTGAAATGAAAAGAACTACAAACATGTTTGTATTGAGTTCATTTTGTCTACACTTATATATTAGTTGAATTTATACTTTATCCGACTGATAAAACTACAAACATGGCCACCATGGTGATTTTAAAAGAACTACAAACATGGCTATGATTAAAATGAAATTTAAAGAAGAACTACAAACATGGCCATGATGAAAAGGAAATGTAAAAGAACTACAAACATGGCCAGCATGCTGATTTTAAAAAAAAACTACAAACATGGCCATGATGAAAAGGAAATTAAAAGAACTACAAACATGGCCACTATGCTGATTTTTTATTTATTTTAATTAACCGAAATGAACAATCAACACACAAACAATAACAACAACAAAAATAAACAAAACTATCACAAATACGCCGGGGGGTATAAACACAACACGCAATGTACATTCGAAATTAAAAAAAATAATAAACACTGCTGAAATCAAATACAAAAAATTTCTAGATTTTCACAAATGCTAAATGTTTTTTCGGCTTTCAAATTCTTTGATTTTTGTTTTTTTAACAGTAGCATACAGTTTCGTTATGAAAGTGAGAAAAGGAAGGTGACAGCTTGCAAAATTTACATTTGTGGAGGTAGGAAGTACAAACATGACCACGATGAAAATGAATTTAAAATTAAAAAAAAAAAAAAAAAAAATACAAACATGGCCATGATGAAAACGAAATTAAAAGAACTATTGCTGCATTCCAGGGAAGTGGGAAGTCGGATTTATCCCACTCAGATGGTACCAGTTCCGACCTCAAAGCGTTCCAAGCAAATGTAGGCAACAAAGATGGCTGATCGCGACGCGGTGTTTTTTATTTTGGCCATCCAAAGACATTTTGACCTCCAGCCAACCTGCCTACCTCTAAGCGATTAAATAGTACAGGAAAAACGACGGCTGTGTTATAGCCAGTGTTGTTAATCTTACTGAAAAAAAGTAATTAATTATAGTTACAAATTACTTCTCCCAAAAAGTAATTGCGTTAGTAACTCAATTATCTGAATGTAAGAGTAATTAGTTACTTAGCAAAGTAATTGGTGATAATTACTTTTTTTTTTTTCCTCAAAAAAAAAATTTTTTTTTTAAATAAAATTTTTTAAAAAAACATTGGCCACACTATGTGAAGTTTTTTGTGAAGGTTTTTGGTACAATTGGCCCGAGCCCAATTCTTTACCCTAATTTACCCTTTACCCTGAATCAACTGTTAAAAGTTTTTAAAATTGCTCCCATTATTGCATTAGTTCCCTTCTCTCGACTTTCAACACATGAAAGTTTTAAAACTGTTTCATCATTTAAAGATAGATTCAAGTCAAGATTTTGCCGATTTAGAAGTATTTTAGATAAAAAGTTACTTAGGTTCGCTAGGAAGGTTCTCTACAACAGAGCCGTCCTAAAAAGTCTACTGCTTTAAGATGGCGACTGTCTACTAACTCATTTAGTGCCATGTCTGTCATTTTGCATCTAGTTATATCTATGTACAGTACATGTGATATCTACCATGTCTACCATATCTATCATAACATGCGGGCGTAGTTTGTAGGTTATCGGCTACAACATGTATTATTGGAGCTACCTTGCATCGCGTTTGCTCGGCGTCACAACTTTCTTGCCTCCTCCCTACTCCTGCTCTGCTCTGTCGTCTCGGTGAGTCAGTCTCCCTCGGACTTTTCGACCAATATAGTAACGCATAGTAACGCATGCCTTTCCGTCCTCAGTAACGGTAACTGCGTTGCCAAGATGAGAAAAGTAATTAATTAGATTACCCACTACTGAAAAAAATAACGCCGTTAGTAACGCCGTTATATTGTAATGCCGTTATTAACAACACTGGTGAGCACCCACATGAATGAATTTAAGTAGCGAAATGTAAGACAAGAAAATTGGTTTGGTTGCACCATAGAGAGAATATTACTTTTTTGATACATTAAATTGTAATGAAGCTATATTAATCAGTCTGTTCATAAAGATGTAAGGATGACAGCAATTTCTTGTAATTCACAATAGGAGTAAATTTAACACTTGACAAACTAAAGTACACACTGTGATAGGTCACAGGCGATCTTTTAGTCACTAATTAAACCTTTGTTGCAGTAATGTGTATTTTAATTTTGATGTGCTGTAACTGTTTTTCATTTTGGTAAAATCAGCACGCTTTAACAAACTGCGCACGGTTAAAGAGTTAATCTCCCGATTTCTCCGAATCAATTCAAGGAGTATGGAAATTAGATATTATTTAAATAACAATGAGTGATGCTGAAACCGAAAATAAAATACGTGCGAAAAGTAAACTAATATTTACGTTCGAATGGACGCTAAATAAATAAAACCGGAAGCTCGGAGCTCGAGCGCTGCTTTATGTTGTCATTTCCGGTCTGAGGAGACTGAGAGCTGCGATATTGCGTCATTTCCTGTCTGCGGGATCTGTACTGAGACGAGCGGCGCAGGGTACTGAGAGAGGCGGGCTGCAGCCAGACTCTTGCAAGCAGGAAATTTGTCTATTGAATCTTTTTTATTCAGGCACGAGCGCGCCAGCACCTTGCAGATTTGATCAGGCACATTTACGAATGCACATGACTCCTCAGCAGATCACATGACAGGGAGGACCCTCCCTGGCCCCTCTGCCGCTCCTCTCAAAACAGGGGACAGAGAGTCTGGCTCTCTTGGATCACATAGCGTAAATATTGTGACACGAATCCCCCGAACGGAAATGACTACCCACACAGTTTTGGTTGCTACACCATGACTGTTTTCTTTGCTCCCTTCTGTTTTTCTCTCCATTATTTCCCTCGCTTCACTGAGCGGAACCTTCAGAAGCCGTCTGGGAAGCTTTACGGCCTACTTTAGCCTAGCCTAGCCTAGCCGTTAATGAGAAGAATGCGTCGAGTGTGGAAAATGGATGGGAGAGCAACACCGGCGGCAGAAAAGTTCCCTAAAGAACTTTGTGGCGTTAAAGATGTTCTTCACAGACTAGAAGGTTGGTTCACGCTTGACGTTCATTTCATCGTAGTACATACAATGGCTTGCAAATGATTAGAACACACACAAAAAATAGCCCCAAAACATTTAATGCATGTTTTGATTTACTTTTTGGGGGTTGGGGTTAGGGTTGTGGGTCAGATTGTGTGCAATGTTGTGCATTTTGATGACCTCATGCGCAATCTTCTGCATTTTGTTGACTTCACTTTGTGCAATGTTCCTTATATTTGGGAAATGCAGTGTAGTAGCTCTGTCACCAAGCATGCATGTTTGATCTGACATTAAAGATTGGTCAAAGCGGCATCTGGTTTTGTCAACTTAAACTCAGTGGCCAAAGTCAGACTTCAAATTTGAAAGAAAAAAATGATGGTGGTGATAGTTATCAATATCAACTGATAAGATTTTTTTTTTTTTTTTTTTTGACTCATGATAACAATTTGGGTCATATCGCCCAGGCTTACACTTCAACCTCCTGATCAATATTCTGTCAGCAGCAGGCGATAGCGTTCATTTTCTTTCTGATCGTGGCGGTGACAAAACGGTGCCATGCATTTTGTAGTAACAAACAACTGTTTGCCTGTTGCTCCTGGGACCTGCAGCTGCTTTGAAATGGCTCCAAGTGACTTACTTTCCTGACTTGTTCATGTCAAGGATTGTCTTTTTCAGATCCGCGCCTTTGACTTTCCCCTTGTAGTGTTTGTTGGCATTAGTACCCAATGAGCCCTATTTAAAGTGCCTGTGACACGAAAAAGCATGTTTATTTCATAATACACGCGGAGCGGTATTTTATGCTCCTGAATTAAATGGATCACTTGGATGTGTGAAGAAGCGATTGATATATTTATTGAATTTTTTGAATGCCGCGCTACCAAAACGACAGACTTCCTGCTACGGTCTTGCATTGAGGAAGAGGGCGCTGTGGCATCTACGAAGGGAGGAGTACTCTTCACTATACAGCCGTACTGTTGTATGAGAAGGACTAAGGAGTTAGCTGATTTTGCGGATTAATACGTTTATTTTCGCATCACGCCAAACAAACGGCTCCAGAAAAATCTTGTTGTACGAGGGAGAGGCGTGTGTGACTTTTTGGGGTTTCAAAAGGTTCCTGTTCACCGGTGGGTATTGGCCAAAACAAGCCCTACTACTGGGGGACCATGGGACTTACGACGAAGTGAGTAAACATCGTGTTTTGTATGATGTCAAATACTGGGATCATTTTAATATGTAGGTGGCCTGCGTTTTGTGGCCGACGTGCTCCTTGTCCCCTCAGCCGGCGGCTTGTCGCACATCCCCCCGCCGGGAGAGCACTATACTCTGCTTATTCCCCTCTTCGTGTGCCCGGTGCAGTGTTTCCCCTAGGATTTTTTAAAGCTGTGGTGGTGGTGGTGGGCCGCGTTAGTCGGACAACCCCATTATGTGCCGCGGTGAATTTGTTTCATATCATGACAAGTAAGATTTTTTTCACAACATTTTTTTCCAAAAACCTTAACCTTTGCAAAGTTTGCATCCTGCCTGCGAACATTTGATGTTACCTGACTAAAAATAAAAGGGGAACTCAACAATAAATAGTCCATTTTTAGGGAGGCGTGCTGCAAGATGGTCCCCCTGATTCTCAAGTCTGTCTTCAGCTACACAGGAATAAGAAAAAAATGAGCTCGAGGAAATGAAGACACTCAAGCATCTCTAACTTACATTGTACAGTTGACTAAATGTCTTACTCTGTTCATTGCAGACAAATCTCTCTCACAGTTGACTGTTGAGATGGGCGCTGTCAACGCAATGGCCGACAGTTGCCGTCAGCAGCACTCCCCATTCATCAGTCTGTGATGCCATTTTTGACATCATGACATCTGACCTGGTCCATATTCTGAAACACATTCACTGTTGTACCCATTTGGATTTAAATCAAATATGTAGTCAATCCGACTTCAGTTCAGACTGAAGTCTTTGTTGGAGTTACTTTTCTGATTTGTTAGTGCAAATTCATATCATGTTTTTTTTTCATTGAGATGAAAAATGCTTCTTTCAATGTAAATACGCCATCTGTCTTGTAATTTTTTGTATAAGGAATATGCCAGGTTATAGACATTAATAATCATGTCTATAGTTTATAGGAAATTAACCTTTTTCAACACCAGAACTTAAGGTAAAATAATACAATTATGAATTTATAATGAATAAATATAATAGCTGCAGGATTCTTAACACTCACTGTACTGTCCTCGCCAGGACGCTAGGCTCGGTCCTGGCTATTACAGCGAGCTAAACTCTTAAATGACGATGCTAGGCGTCCGTGTGATTTGTTGACTTTATTTGGCCGTCTTTATAACACCATCACTTGAAGAGTGAAACTAAAAAATAGAAATAATACAATCAACTTCGTCCCCAATAACAAACATGCCCGCATCATAATAATAAATGATAATTAGCTTCCAATACAACAATAACACAAATAGTTAGCATGCGTCCGCTAGCATTAGCATCCTTCAAACAACTGCACAACTGTCTCTAAATGTCCGACTGCGAGTGGAAAATACATAACAACAACAGAAAAAATTATACATACAGGCGTTGCTTCTGTGGAGGTATTTTACAAGCTCCAACAATGAACGTAGGTTCACGGCTGTATTTTCCTCTTTCTCTAACTTGCCCACTCGCTGGTTGCTTCGCAGCAGTCTGTCTTCTTCTGGCGTGAGCGCTCTTCTTCATGTGCAAGCGCCCTTCTTGGCGTAAACAAGCGCGAGTGCGCCCCCACTTGGCCGCGAAAGCGCCATCAACTAAAAGGCATGCATTTCAATACAAAATGTCAATAATAGAATATAACACAGATCGCCAAAGGCAGAACACTCACCTTGATTTGTGTGGTACAGCCATGACTTGAACTTTGCCATTTATGTCCATGTTGGGTCCCAGCTAGATTCTGTTTGCTATTTTGCTTAGTTGAGAGTTCGCTGAACCTGGCGCTCTGCGTCTCCAGCTGTGATCTTGCCTCATTTGAAAACTTTGTATAAACATGAAAATACACTGCTTGCCATAACAATTTGATTATTTCTACTCCTCAGAACGTGAGAGCTAATACCTTCGGAACCGGAGAGCGTGTGTCCCATGCTCTGAAATATGTCATTAGCTTCAGACGCTAATCCAATATTTAGAAACGTGACGGTCTAGATCACCACAACAATAATGGTCATTTTGTTAGCGGGCCCTCGTATTCAGGAACTTTTGTCTTTCCAAAATGCTGTACTTCCAAATCTTCATCTGAAATTACAATGAGTGACGTCAGCGCCGAGAAAATGCTATGCTAGGAGTCGACGATTCGGATCAAAGACACACCATAAAGAACTTACGTCAATGTCAATATTAAGGTCGTTTTTACAGTTTAAGCCAGAGGTAAATTCATTAACTTCAAATGCCTTTCTGTGCATTTTTCTCCCCATTTCCATCTCCGTGCCGACGTACTCCAGGCGCAAACCTTCAGTAGGAGAACTTATGCGCTTCTCAAAATAAAGCGTGTAAAGGAACAATTTGTATTTGTCGTGCTATTTCAGACGATTTACGGCAAATAATGCGTAAAAATGAGCTTATATTCATTTAGACGTCATGTTGAATAATACAAATTAATAATTAGAATGACACATTAGACACATTAGAATTACACACGCAAAAAAAATCTCATCTGCGGCGAGGTGTGGCCGCTTTTTTGTGTGTGTGTGGCGCAGCACCATGATTATTAATATGCAGGGGAAAGCCTGCGTTCTGTCAAATTTTCCGACCGATCAGAAATTGCAACTTTGTCATCGCTGTATTCGCGGCTATTTCTAACACAAAGTAAACACTACTGACGTTTGATCATGGACGGCATGTAAAAAGCTCTCCTCATACACATTAGCCTCACATGTTAGCTGCACAACAACTGCAGCTGCTCTCGTATGACTCTCGCTGTTTATGTCTTTGCCGTGTAGTAAAGCATTATTTTGCCACATTCGTGTTGACCATTTGGCAGCTACGCTGTCCTCCGACGTCAGCCGGTTTGTCTTCCCCGGTGAGCTCTCCTGTCCGTAGTAGCAGGGGAACGAGCTGTAAATTGCTCTCCGCCGGGAGGGCCCCGGTATTACTTGGTATCGGATCGAATCCAAAATCACTGGTATCGCCCATCCCTAATTTTGACCATTATGGAGTCGTTTTGCCATGTCGTCCTGAATAAATGCATTTTTATCATTTCAGTGTTTCCCACCAATGAACGAGACCGCCACAGTCTCGTTTGACCTCCCCCCCGCCGAGAAAAAAAAAAAAAAAGATAATAATCAGATGCGTCAGTCAGCCGATTACACAGCTGTAGCCCACTCCACTCTACTACCCGCGCGAGCGAGAGCGCGCGCGCGCGTGCGTGCACACACACAGACACACGCGCCAACAGGTCGCGTTCATAAATGGGACTACTAGCCTGGTACACCAGACTCATAGCTGTGCTATGCAGGCATGAAAATCTCTCACCTTTCGGCGAAATTCGCCGTTTTGAAGTCAAAAAGAGCGACCTACGTGAATTGCGTAGATCCGAGGAGAAATTCTTTTTGGGAGGAGGGGGGGTCGGGAGGTTTTATTTAATTATTATTATTATCATCATGTGATTAACTTAGTACGTAAACTGAGCACTTAAGAAATCGGTTCTTTAAAAAATGACACTTGGACAGTCAGCAAATCCTTCTAGATGCTTCGCTGACAAGAACCAATCATCGGCCCAAGCTGCGTTCCATTATTCCAAACGCGCGCACTCTTTACATGTACATGGAGTGCTCGGAGAGCCTTTGGTTGCATTGCAAAGCTGCGAAAACAAAAAGCAGGCCTTAATCCACACCGGGGCAGACCAGAGCGCAGCCTACACATTTGCCTGCATTTGCCAGCAGATTGAATTTGGTGAGTAATGGTTTCAATCGTTTTTACATTTTGCGATATAAAAACGTTACTGCCATTCGTTGCAGCTTGCGTTGAACACTGCCAGAGCTAGCCAAATCTCCCATGAAAAAAAATAGCTCCCGTTAAATTGGCGTCAAGCTTGTGTATTTAGCGGTAATATAAACGTAGAAACACATTGTTGAGTCAAATTAAGCGGCATGCTCTCGGATTGAGGGGTCGCCTCGCATCGCATCGCTCCCGTCGTCCGCCTTAGACGAGTTATTTTCGGCTGGGACTTGAGCTGCCGGCCGGTGTCGGCACAACACCGGCCCGACGAGTGGTGGGAATGACTCTTGCTTCTTAAAGCTTTTCAGAAATACAGGGATCCCTCGTTTTTCGCGGTTAATGGGGACCAGAACCCGCCGCAATAAGTGAAAACCGCGAAGTAGCGCCCCCCCATTTTTTGTGCGTGTTCAATGTATTTATTCAGATTTTACATTGGAAAAAAGATACATATGTATAAGACGTGTTTTTTCACTTTTTTTCACCAAAGTATCATTTATAAATGGTTTTCAAGCACTTCAAAATGTAAGAATTATGATAAGTTTTAAACATGTTACTGCCCCACCAAATTATTTTTTAAACAAGAATAAAGTAGTAAGAAAATGCTTGGCTTTATTAAATGCTTCATAGTGAGTCTACTCAAACCCTCTCAGGCTTTGTTAAACGGTGATTGACACATGTGCAAAGTTTTTCTTCTTATATTTTTTTTTTTTGTTTGAAGCAACTTATTTGATTGAATAATAAAGAAACAAATGTCCTAGCCAAAATGTGGCCCAAACGCAAAACAACATTACTTCAATGGAAAAATTTGTTTCAATCAAGAAAAATAGTTTTCAAATGCTTCTCAAATTTATTTTTGGAATCAAAAACAATTTTTTTTATTGAAGTGACTTTTTTGGGATTAAAAGTATATCCTGTATTTTGATTGAAGCAACTTTGTTTTTGATAGAAGTAACAAAAACACAAATCTACCTCCATCGTTATTGAGAGAGAAAGAAATTAAGAAAGCTTTAAAACTAAAAGCCACCGGGGAGTCTGTTTTTTTAAAAATATTTATATTTCATTACATAGACATGCCTCGTAGGGAAAGGAGATTGAGGCATAAAAAAAGGAGTTGGATGAGGCTGCTAAAGGCAGTGGATACCTCATCAGCTGGGTGAATAGCAGACTGGTAAGAACAACTTTGCAAGGATAGTCGGGTATTAAATACAATTATAAACACAATTACAATGTTATTTTTCTATAAGATTTTATGTCATTGCTTTATTAATCATTAGGTGCTAGAGTTGTTAAGTATGGATAATAATGAAATAATAGTTTTGAGAAAACTGTGCTGTTGGTGGCTCAGTGACCATCTGATGTGGTTTGTTCTCAGATGAACAAGTTGAGGAAGGAAGTTTTGATGCAGAGGTTGAAGGAAGAAAAGAGGCAGACTGACTGAGTCACATCCAGAAAGTGTTGATGACAGTTTTGATTTCTATTCACTGTTGCCCCCTCCCAATTTAAGTATGTCACAGTCGCAGCCAATTATTATCTAAAGCTGGTTAAAATTGAAGTTATGTTGTTTTAAGATGTATTAAATACTTGTTCATGTGCCCCTTTTGATCTACGAGCACCCGCCCCTCCACCGGTCTCTGCACGGCCCTGCTGAAACACAGTGTGGGTCGACAGAGCTCAATATTTTGTTGGGGTGTACAGTGTACTGGAACATATTTCCTCCACACCCTTCTCACCTTTTTAACCCCTGACCCATTTTCATGCCTGACTATGAGAGTATGAGTCTGGCCACCATTCAGCAGAAAAAAAATTCCAGGGCGGAGCCAGCCACAGCAAATAGACAGCGGAGCGGACCAATCAGCGACGGGCTGACGCGACGTCGGTAAAGCGACAAGAAACTAGCGGGAGACATTTCAACATATTCAACATGGCTAGCGCGAGACAGACTGTTGGTTTTAGCGACTCGATGTGTTTTTGGTCATGTAAAACCGAATTTACCGCGGATTGGAACATATTGCCGCTGAGTCTGGTGTACCAGGCTACGGGACTACTGTCTGCTGCATTCAGCTGCATTCAGCTGCATTCGGCGCCATACGGCGACACCGCATACAGCAATTTATATTACATTCAGTGGTCTAAAGAGATACACCAGGCTTGAAAATGTACACACACACACCCTACCCCGAGGGTCAGAGACCCTCCCACCACAGTCTCCTAAAATCCTGTGGGAAACACTGCATTTCATATTTCAATTAGCACAAGACTGTTATTTGTCATGATCATGCCATTTATTTAGCTATTGGGGAAAAATACTTGGATAAAAAGAATATCCTGTAAAAATATTGGGGTAGAGAGACTGAAACGATGACATTTTGAAGCTCTCTTCGTCACGTTTTCCTCGTTGTGAATAATTCCCACTCAATGGGCTGCATACTAAATCGGATGAAATGGTGACTCCGCTGACGTCATCCACCTGTTGGGGACGCTAGAGCCCTATAATGGTAGGCGTGGCGGCTAACCGGCAGATTAAAAGACTACTTTCTCATCATCTGTGCTTTGCTAGATTGTTGTATATAGTCAAATCATCTCAAAATATGATTCTAATTCACATAATAATGCTATTTAAGACTTTTTTTCTCCTGTCGTACCCACTTTAACTGGCCTCAGAGAGAGAGTCACCACCGTCGTCACTCTGAAGAAGTTAAGAGGCCAGGATATGAAGCTCATTTCTTTGTCACAACTTTCTAAGTCACCAAAATGAATCATTCATGTTGCTGTATGTATATTTTTTACCCTGCATCATCGGTCTTTTTTCTTCTGTTAATCCAAAATACAGTCATAAAAGAACCACTTTTGTCATTAAGAAGTATCTATTCTAATCACTGTGCGAGAGAAAAATCTGAGTTGTAGAATTAGCTGCAAAGTCAAGAGGGCCATGACAATGTTTTTTAAAATGTATGTCAACTTGTGACCACAACTGTATCATGAAAATGTATAAATGAGTTAACGTGTTTGTTTGTACAATAATACCAAGATTCCCCTTCTAAGTTTAGGGTTAGGATCCTTCTAAAAATACAAAAAAATGCTGCGTTCTGACACTTTCCCTTACAACACAGTTTAATACTACTTGAAGCAACTGTCTGGCTTTCCTCTCCTCGTCGGACAGTTTCATGTCATGTTTTGCATTGAAATGGTGAAATCATGTTGTTACTGGGTTATCATTGAATACAATTCTTCTCTTTTAAGAAGTGTCTTTTACCATGTCCTCAGAAATGTGCCCAGATCAACACGAGGGGACTTCATATGAACAGGACGACGTGTTCTCAAATCGACTGGGCGGGTCTTAAATCTGCCAAGCCCCATTGCAATTCCTCCAGAAATTGCCATTTCTTGTTCTTCAAATTTGGGGGGAGGGAGGGGTAGAGATGTGTTCCATTTTTAATTCATCCATTTTGTGTATGTGTGTTCAATTTTCAGGTGATTTGTTGCATAAAATGTGTTTCAGTCTAATATAGTGTTTGGACTTATTAGCCGACATAAGGTTGCACCACTGTGTCGACTTGACTACTGTTTGCAAATCCAAAGATTTCCTTTTTTGTAAACGATTTGCTGTCTCGGTCTTGCAGATGTCAGCCAAGCTCATTGTCCTGATAGCCAAGAGTTTGCATTCATCAAGGAGGAGGAGGAAGAAGAGCTCATACACATTCAAGGTCATTCCAAACGTTTTTTTAAAAGTTTTTTTTTTTTTTTTTTTTACTTCAATAGACTTCCACTGTGAAAGATTTGCTTTGTTTTAAGTGGAAGTGAAACAATCGATAACTAATCGTTTAGGACCTTCTTCACATTAAACGTGTCTGAATTCTCAAAATTATAACCAATATACTGTATATAACTTCTGTTGAAATTCGCCCCTGAGAACAGCACCAGCCAAAACAATTGCCGCTCGGCTGACGCTGCTCTGCGCGCGCCCGCCGGGAAGGCCGAATCTCGCGTGTCCTCTTATTTTAACCCTTTGCACTGACTCCATGTTTCAAAAGCTTGAAGAACACTCACCGAAAACAGGTTGACAATTTATTCGTCGACAATGGTAAAAACAAGGCAACAGATGACGGAGGGACATTTCTGGATCCAAAACAAGGCTATATGTTTCCGAGCAGAAAAAAATCTGTGTTATCTCAGTGTCCAGTCTTTTTAAAGTCTTTGCTGAGGCGGGCCTTGTCGAAGGCGTTTCTGGGCGTTGCTTTTGGGCCATCCCCTCTGTGGCTGGTTTTGGGCGGCTTAGGTTCGTGCGCGGATTGGGAGACCCGTTATCAACTTTGCTGTCCGGGCTGGTTGTACTTGTTTTAGGACAAAGCGCTTTGTCCTTGGAGTTTGCTGGTAGAGCTGATTGCCAGAGTTGGTGCGTCAATCTTGTGATAAGACGGCATTGTGTATCTCTTCTATTTCTTCTCATTCAACTATGGTGTGCTATTTATTTTATATTAGTAGTGTAGTCCTACCGTAAATATGAAAATGATACTATTTCCTGATTAATTATATTACGTGTGTTAGACTAATGCAAACAGTTAGACGGTGCCTACAAAAACCTGTACCATATGTATGTGTTAGACTATATATGTGTTAGGCGAATGCAAACAATTATATGGTGTGTGCGATGACGATATCTTTTCTCCTTCACTTCTCAGTTGTACATATTTTGACATGTCTTCATTGTATTTTTGTTAGGTGAAAGTAGGACATAAACAAAAATCTGCTTTTACTCTGGAAAACAACAATTCACATTTTTGCCAATTTTCAGACTAAACTACTGTCTAAACTAGTTTCTTAAGGCTGCAACAACTAATAAATGAATAAATTCCCCCTCTGGGGATAGAAGGAGATAGTACCTTTTCTCATAGGCACCCGACATAATATAAAAAGCATTTATATCATAATTTAAGGAGAACAAGCAGAATGTATTTGACATAGGGCATAAAGAGATACATGACGCCTTCTTATCACTGAAGCCCAACGTGTGCGTCATGCAACTGACAGAGCAAGGCATGCAGTGTAACACAAAAGTCCAGTTTTTGGCCAAAAATGGAGGGAATGAAAATGAAGTGTGATTACAGACAGCAAACAAGGCAATTGTGCTTTTTGAAGTTTTTTACTTCCTTCACTTTTAACGATTTGTAAAGCTGTACTTTCTCGCCATGTTTGAATGACGTCATCACCACAGCACTAGGGTTCTTCACATTATTCCATGGTAAACTTTCAGTCTTTAAAACAAGTGCAACAAAATTGCAATTGCAAGTAGTTTTTGGCCGATCGTTTTTGGAGTCGAATTTTCGGTCGCATCTCAATTCGAAACGGTGTCTCTTGCGCCTCAAAATGAAACCGCATTATTTTTTTCTCACTATTTTTTTTTTTTTTTTCTGAGGAATGCTAAATACTAAAACTGCGTCCTGCACTGAATACGCAAAACGTGAACTGTCAAGTCGCTAGGGATCACTTTTTTTTTCCGCAAAGGAAAGACTGGCTGATTACACGGTGGTGGTGGTCCATAAAAAATATCAATGGTTTTCTTGTATCTTGCAGGTTCCAGAAAATATCTTGGTGCTGAGTGGCAGGAGCCAGAATCTCCTGGCGTTAAAGAGGATGTTGAGTTCCCCCAAATCAAACAGGATGAGCCAGTGCCCCCTGAACAGAAAAAGAGAGAAGAGCAACTTCCAATCAAAGAGGAGGAGGAGGAGGAAGAGCTGCCATACGTTAAAGAGGAGGAAGGTATCACCAGTCAACCCGGTGAGCCCTTGAAGAGTGAGGCAGGCGGAGGGGCGGAGCCTCCGTGCGGCGGCGGCTCAACGGAAGGAATGCAAGCAGATAGAAATGGCGCCACGTCACACTGGCCTTATAATGACGATGGTCATATGAGGAGGCACACGGGCGGACAACCTTTTTCCTGCTCATTTTGCGGTCGAGGATTCAGTTGCTTGAGCTTGTTAGACAGACACATGAGAACCCACACTGGAGAAAAGCCTTTTTCCTGCTCAGTGTGCGGTCAAGGGTTCAGTTGGACGAGCAGCTTAAGTTCACATACAAGAACCCACACTGGCGAAAAACCTTTTTCCTGCTCGATTTGCGGTCGAGGATTTGCTGAAAAGCAACACTTGAAAGTACACACGAGAACTCACACTGGCGAAAAACCTTTTTCCTGCTCAATTTGTGGTCAAGGATTCAGTCTAAAGCAAAACTTAGAAACACACAAAAGAGCCCACACTGGCGAAAAACCTTTTGCCTGCTCAGTTTGCGGTCAAGGATTTAGTTGGAAGAGCAGCCTAAATTCACATGCGAGAACCCATACAGGTGGAAAACCTTTTTCCTGCTCAGTTTGTGGTCAAAGGTTCAGTTGCAAGAGCAGCTTAAATTTACATGCAAGAGGCCACACTGGCCAAAAACCTTTTTCCTGCTCATTTTGTGGTGAAGGATTCAGTCGAAAGCAGAACTTAGAAACGCACGAGAGAAACCACACTGGCGAAAAACCTTTTTCCTGCTCAGTTTGTGCTCAAAGATTCGGTCGCAAGAGCTCTTTAGAAATACACACGAGAATCCACACCGGCGATAGACCTTTTTCCTGCTCGGTTTGTGGTCAAGGCTTCATTCGGAAGCAAAATTTACAAGTCCACGCGAGAACCCACACTGGCGAAAAACCTTTTTCCTGTTCACTTTGTGGCCAAGGATTCAGTAGCAAGAGCAACTTAAACCGACACACGAGAACCCATGCTGCCGTATAACCTTTATCCTGCTCAGTTTTTGATTGAGGATTCACTGAAAAGCAAACCTTCAAAAGATTCCAGACCGGAGAAATCCACCAAACGCACGTGGACCGAATGGACAAATTCCCGTGCCGAGCCAGGATAAAGAGCTGGTCCGCGGCCAGGGCAAAAACCACATTGTTCCCCCTCGATCTGAGGTTCAACTTTCAACCTAACCCCCTTTTCCCGTACCCTGGCTGAGGAGTGTGATCGTCCCCCTATAGTTTGAACGCACCCTCCGTTCGCCTCTCTTAAAGATGGGGTCCACTGCGCTGGTTTGCCATTCCAAAGGCACTGCCCCACAATGACCACGCAGTGTTGCGTAGGTGCGTCGACCGGGACGCGGCCCCGCAACACCTAAAGCCTCGAGATACCCGGGGCGAACTTCAGAAATCCCCGGAGCTCCGCCGCCGCCGCGCTGTGATTTGGCTACCTCGGCGGCGACTTCTTCCCCAGCGATTGACCCGTCCGACCCCGGGCCCCTCGGCTCCGTTTCCTCCACGGAAGGCGTGTTGGTGGGAGTTACGACACAGCGTTCGTATAAATCCTTCTACTGATGATACTTTGATATTAATGAGCTAAAAATGATGGATTTTGGAAAGGGATTGTAAAACACAGCCTCACGAGAGGCTTTCATTATTGTTGACTTTGGCGGAGGCAGCAAAGCGCTACAGAAAGTACGTACAGATGCTGCTCATTCAGCTGCGTTACCCCTACATAATAATGGGACTTTTTTTCTGGTAGTAACAGTACGACTTTCATCTAGTAGTCCTTTCTTTTTTTATCCTTCATTTGGTCCTAATACCCAGTCATCTCAATTGGACACTCATGATTGAAATGGTTTGTGCTTTGAATCGTACCGGCCCCCGCCGATGAAAATCTCTCAACTCTGCTTAAAGTGCTTGTTTATTTTATTCATAATAAAAACAGCGTTTTGATTCAGTCCTCGCCTCCTTTTCCCGTTGCTCAGAACAAGCCATTCTTTGATGATGATTTTAGGGGCATCGGACGAGCCAACGGGACTGGGTTATGTCGATATTCCCCAAGATGTCAGGCGAAAAGTTCTGTTTGTCAAGTTAGAAACTTGAGCGACCTGCATTTAACACGATGAGTAAATATGTGGGCCACCTTTATCCGCCAAAAATGTACAGTAAAATAATACAACTCTCCCTGTATGGCCTTGCCAGAATTCTTAATTCCCCCAACAAGGGAGGGAGGGAGGGAGTGCAAGCTACCAAGCAGCGATTATGAAAGAAAAATGTGTGCTTCTTCACCCACTGAGGATGGGGAGTTGGCAGCGATGTGGATGACTACAAATTAGGGGTGGAACAAAAAAAATAAAAGGTGATACTTTAAAGCCCAAAAGGTTATTGATATATTGTTTTAAGAAGGTGTTACTGTTAAAAAAAAAATGCAACCAAACTCTGTCTATGTTAGCTCACTAGCTGCCATTGACGGTGCCAGCGCCAAAGCGTTGCATTCACAGCCAGTCGTTTACTTCCTGTTGATTTGGACTCACTTCCAATGTAAGTGGCGTGACTTCCTTTTTCAGTAACCTGTGAATGCCCCAAAATCAACAGGAAGTGAGTGACTGAAAATCACCTTCCGATCCGTTTGAAGTGTGGAAGGAATGTTTGTTCGTCGCCTCCGTCCCTCCCAGTTCAAACGGAATGGACGTCTACTAGTGATAAACTTCCAGCAAAAGAATGAAAATTGTTTTTCTCTTTTAGTTGTATCTTAGAACGACTTGCTGAGCAATGTATGGAGAATGGCCATATCGTGAGATCATTGTTATCGTGAGCATTGTAGGTAGGGTCTTGTGAGGTTCCCACCACTACAACAAAACTTGGCGGCTCTCGTGTTTGGCAGGTAGTAGCAAGACAACCGAAAGTGAAACAAAGACGTTCTTGTATGCCTGCGAGCAAGGCCGGCCCAGCCTATACGCAGACTATGCAGCTGCTTAGAGCCTCTGACCACTAGGGGGCCTAAAGGAACCTGTGTTTTAAATGACCTGTTAAATGATTAATCCTCAAGGTTCCATTCGTTTTCGTTAAAGGACTCCAATAACGACGACATGTTCAAAGTCAACAATTTATCGCCCTAAGTTACTGACAGAGGAGTTCTAAGCAGCATGCTGGGTCAGTGAACTACTCCTGGTCCTAGCCCAAAAAAGATCGTAGTAGACTGACCAAGTCTTTCCGGCTTGCCCAGTATTTTATACATGTGAGTGAAGAACTGAGGATGTGAGGTCATGTGATTAGAGTCATTATGTCCACGGAAATCCCGGTCATTATTGTCACATGTGATGAATGATAATCAAAGACGTCTGCTGTCGATATGGCCGGACTGCTGGACACCCCACGTTGTCGTCCGGCCTGAAGACTGTTGCCCTTTGTTGTCCTCTGGTCCTAGGGAGCTTCCAAAGCGAATGGCCTTCCGATGGCCCATTGACCTTTTGCTGCTACCTCCAATCACGAGTCCCAAGTGGTCTCTTGTCAAAAGGCCCCTGTGCCTAGAGAAACAGTCTTAACATCCTTGTAGCAATTACATTTCATTGTTTCATTCTTTTAATTTGTTATTAAACATCAGCTTTTTAATTTCACTTCCCTTCAGGGCCCCAATCTGGCAACCTCATTTTCTACGTTGTTAATGGAGCATCGTGAATAATGTGGCGCGCATTGCCGTTTATTGATGCAAACATCCGTTTTCTTGTCATTACAATCTGGCAACCTGGGGAGTGAGGTTGAACCTGCTTTGCGATGATTGGTGCTCAAAATTGCTTGGGAAAAAAAATGCACTAATATGTCGAAGAGAATTTATCCTTAAGAAGAAGACAATCGGTGAAGAAGAGAAACAACAGTATCAAGGTAATACAGCATGTTGTTGATGTTGTTGCGCAAGACACTCCGACTTGAACGTTGTTGTCAGCTGAGCTTGTCAATATGTCGTACTGGTAATTGCCATTAGGCCCGGAGCGAATCAAGTCAAGCAGAGCAAGTTGTCGCCTGTGTGCAACGGCAAATGTACGGCTTCCGCTGACTGTAGTAAAAGGAAATATTGGCATAATACGCATTTGGACTGGAGAGCGTAGCTATAGTCATTTCATTTCTATCGGACATTATTATCAAGTAGTATGACGTATCAGCCTACGGTGAATCCACTTAATTAGTTGCGCACTCCCCACAGTACACGTTTTTGTTGACGAATATTTTCCTGGGCTGAATTTTGTGCCATGTCATCATATTGGCTTGAACGTGACGTCACATCCGGTGAGCGTATCGTTTGTTAGCGCTGCTACTAGTCGCTAATCTCCAAGTGCTCCTCAATTTGTTTTATCCCACGGACACATCGGAGAATCGATCCTAGGCTGGTTCGGCTCTCCTAGTGCTCCTTAATTTGTTTTATCCCACGATTTAACAGGTCGTGGGTTAAAACTACTCTACTCTCCTCTTTAGCTCTATCTTGCTAGCCTAGCTTATCCAAGCTATGGCTAGCCCTCTGCCTTCTTCCTCCCGTCTTTTCTGCTCAGTGTGCTGTATGTATAGCGAGCACCCTGGCTCCTTCGTCGAGGACAGTAGTAGCTGTAGGAAGTGTAGCTTAGTCTCAGGGTTGGAGACCAGGGTTTCTGAGCTAGAAGCACGGCTCTGCACTCTAGAGACGAAAGCTAGTCCTAGCTATAGCCAGGTAGTGGCAGGGCCCGCAGGTCGTGCTTGCAGTAGTAGGATTGCTAGCGCAGTTAGCCCCCCAGCGAGCCCCGTGCAGCCGGGGGAAATTAAGGACGGATTTGTGACTGTACGGGGGAAGCGCAGTGGTAAACGCACAACCTTAGTGCACCAGCAGCTTCACATCAGCAATAGGTTTGCCCCCCTCAGCGACACACCGGCTGAACCAGACACTCTCGTAATTGGAAGCTCCATAGTAAGAGACGTGAAGCACCCGGCGGTGTCTGTCAGGTGTTACCCAGGGACCAGAGTCGGTGACATCGAAGGAAACCTCAGGCTCTTAAAGCAGAGTAGGAAGAGGTTCCGCCGTATCGTGATTCACGCAGGCGGTAACGACGCCCGGCGGAGACAGTCTGAGGTGCTTAAATTAAACGTAGCCTCAGTGTGTGAACTTGCTAAGTCGATGGCGGACACCGTAGTTTTCTCTGGTCCTCTGCCTAATTTGGTCAATGATGAGATGTACTCTAGATTCTCATCATTTAACCGCTGGTTGTCTAGATGGTGCCCAGAAAACGATATAGTCTTTGTTGATAACTGGCACGCGTTTTGGGGCAAGTCCGGGCTCATGCGCAGAGACGGCATTCATCCGACTTGGGACGGTGCTGCTCTCTTAACTCGAAATTTGGCCGCCAAACTAAGTCTCCCAAAGTGACACTTCAGAGTGGGGGCCCGGGCGCAGTGTTGTAGTGTAAAACACAACTCTGTTAGTAGTGACCACTCGCCTCTTTCCAAACTGTCACAAATCCAAAATTCAGGACAGAAGATAGAGACTGTGTCCGTGCCTCGTATAGTGAACAGGGGAAAACAGAGTACTATAGGAACGAGACCAAAGAATTTAATACATATAGCCCCTGATAGCAGTGAAAATGAAAATAAAATAGCTCTTAATAAATATATAAAATGCGGATTATTAAACATCAGGTCAATCTCGCCCAAATCTCTGTTAGTTAATGACTTAATTGGGGATTATAATATTCATATTTTGGCCCTGACTGAAACTTGGCTTCAGCAGGATGACTTTGTTAGACTTAATGAATCCACACCCCCAAGTCACATGAATTTTCACACAGCTAGAAGCACGGGCCGTGGAGGGGGGGTGGCAGTAATATCACACTCTTGTTTAGGTATGAGCCCAAAAAGTAAATCTAATTACATTTATAACTCCTTTGAAAGCCTAGCACTATCAATTATAGACGCTAACTGGAAGAACCAAAAACCAGTTCTCTTCTGCTTAACCCTGAAAAGACAGAAGTCCTTATAATAGGCCCGAAAAGTGTTAGAGACTCTTTAGCTGCCCAGATAGTCACTCTGGACAATGTAAGTGTAGCCTCCAGCACCACAGTTAAAAACCTAGGAGTTTTATTTGACCATGACTTATCGTTTAAAGCACACATTAAACAAACCTGTAGAACGGCTTTCTTTCACCTGCGCAACATCGCCAAAATTAGAAATATTTTATCTAAAAGCGATGCAGAAAAATTAATTCACGCGTTCGTTACATCGAGATTGGATTACTGTAACTCCCTACTTGCAGCTTGTCCTAAAAGCTCTCTAAAAGGTCTTCAGCTAGTCCAAAACGCAGCAGCAAGACTTTTAACAGGAACCAATAGAAGAGAGCAGATCACCCCTGTGCTCCAGGCACTTCACTGGCTTCCAGTCGAGTTTAGAATTAAATTTAAAATACTTCTTCTTACATTTAAGACCATTAATGGGTTGGGGCCACCTTATCTCACCGATGCTCTGGTTCCATACCGCCCCAACAGAACACTCCGATCTCAGAATGCAGGTCTACTGGTAGTTCCCAGGGTTCATAAAAGTACTGTCGGAGCTAGCCTTTAGCCACCAAGCCCCTGTTTTATGGAATCAGCTTCCAGCTAGTATTAAAGAAGGAATCAGCTTCCAGCTAGTATTAAAGAAGCCGAGACAGTCTGTACATTTAAGATTAGATTAAAAACGTTCCTATTCGACAAAGCTTATGGTTAGGCTAGTTGAAGTCGGAGTAGACTCACAGTTTAGTCTAAGCTGCACTAGAAGCTATAATGCTGGGGGCAGTACAGCCGCTGAGTTCTATCTCCTTTTCTTACTCTACCCACCACTTGTCTTACTTTATTTCTATTTTCCAATGTTAATATCTAGTTGTCTAGTCTCTTCATCACTAGTCACCCGGTGTCCCCTTTCCCCCCTCCCCTCTGGAGAGGGGCTATTTTTCAGCTGCAGCCTCCTGACTGTCCGGACCCCTGGCTGGATAGACGTCCTCGCTGCTACCCCCGTCTCATCTGACTAGAGGGACTTCTTCTTGCATCTTCACTCCACTGTATTTTTACGGACTATAATTTCGCTTGCTAATTCCCATTAGCCGTTCTGGAGTTCCTGTCTATCCGTCCTGGGAGTGGATCTCTCCTGACTGTGGTACTCCCCAAGGTTTCTCATTTTTCTCCCAATTGACTTTGGAGTTTTTCCTTGCCGGCATGGAGGGTCTTAAGGATAGGGGATACCCAGGACTTGAACTGCATCTATTCATCTTTGTTGCTTCATTTCTAATTGTGTATCATATTGCCTCTGTAAAGCCCTTTGAGACTTCTGTTGTGATTGAGGGCTATACAAATAAAATTGAATTGAATTGAATTGAATTTTGTACTTTGGATGATTCAAAGGAGCTATTGAGAAGTATCTTGGAATTGGAGGTGGAGTGCCGTCCTCTTCACAAGATGATTTCCCCAAGTGTACAATTCAAGGTAATGCTTGGCAATGTTGTGTACATAGTTATGAGATCAAGGTGCACATCAAGTTACCATTTTAATACATTTTGATTTCTGCCAAAGTTGCAATTTTAAAACATTTTTATTTCTGCCAAAGACACTGCTGCTGTTGAAGAGAACAGATGTATTCAATAAAGTTCATTTATGTTCATTCTATAAGTGCATAGATGTGTGAAATGAGGTGGAAAAGGTAACCAGTTTTTTTTGTCCGCCTAATCAAAAATAGCTCCTGCTGAACAACCTTGCCGTTGGTAATAATGACTTTTCTATTTGAAAAAAATAAAAAATTGTAAATATCCTCAAAGACAAGCTGCTCACAATATATATATATGATTTCAGGATCATCCCAGCTTCACTTTGGGATGATGATTTTCTGCATCCAGTTATACTGCTGGTAAATGAATATTCCAAATTTGTCCAAGTTGTGACAGATGTATTTAGAAACAAGCTGCCCTTTTTTGAACTGTTTTTCTGTTTGCATTTTTTGCACTTGAAGAAGGCTGTGCAGACTGAAATTGTTTAATTTATATTCTATTTGACTACAGATTGCTAATTTATGTAAATTTTGATACTATTACAAGCTTAAAAAACAAAAGTTCTTGAAGTTTCCTCTGTTTCCATTTTTTGCACTTTATACTTGAAGGAAGCTTTTAGTTGTAAGTTAGTCATGGCTTCTGTTTGTGCAATTCATTTGTTTTATGAACTATCTGACGATATAATTCATTTGCTGTTGTGATATTTGACTTTCACTTTATACAACAGTTGTGTACTGGTTGTGACTGTACAGTACATTGTGAGACTGTGAAATTGTTTATATTCTATGTTGTTTACTACAGTTTGCTTTATTTGGCTTTTGTGAGTTTTGATACTTGATCACAAGCTTAAAAAATAAAAGTTCTTCCTTCCTTTCTTTTCCGCTTTTAGAAAAAGGTTTGGCACCATCTACTTAAGTACTGACAATCATTTGGGGTGAGAAGTTTGAGTATGCAGTGCAACAAAATTTGATTAATATACAAAATATGGACGTATGGGTTGGATTGCATGTATGGCTTTCACAGTACACTGTGACGTAATGGCGGGCCAAAAATATGGGCCCCTTGGCATTATTTTGCTCAGGGCAGGGCCCCCAAATGGCCTGGCCCCGCTGCAAGTACATATTGATGACGGTGCCAAGCATGCGAGAATCTTTCTGGGACAGAGCTGTATGGGATGATCACTTTGATGAAAGTGATATTGATGAGTAATGCTGTATAGCCTACGCTGCACCATGTAGTTTTTCATTTTTATATATATATTTGTATGTGTATTATTCTAGATTTTCATATTCATAGACACTGTAGTATGAAACTTTTGGTCTTATTCCATTTTGCCCATGATTCCAATTTAGGAGGGTGTGGTAGCAATTGGGTTGATTTTCAGCCATTTATGGCCACGGTGTTTTTTTGTTTTTGTTTTTTTTTTCATATCTTTCAATACACTGTAGGCTGTGATATTTTTAGGATATGACACATTAGCTTTTAGCTCAATTTACTATAGATTTCGTTGTGCTGGGTGCAAATCACTTGGGTTGAAGCGTTTCCTTCGAGAAATGAGCTAGCTCCGTTTCTCACTCTGAAATCACTAAGACACCAATACTTGTTGTAAATGTTTGCTAGATGTATTTATACAATCTGATAAAGATTCAGTGTTGCCAGAATGAACGTAGCACTTAAAACAGCAACACCTAGATTTTCATTTTTGGGATATTCTCATATAGCCTACACATATTTCTGGCTGGTGACCAATGTTCTGAGTCGAACTTTAAAGCCTGACAAGAGTCTGGAAGGGTATGGTCTATGCAAACAATGCATTGAACACATAGATCCAGCGTAGTGGAGCCAATTTCACTTTCCAAGCGTGGTGCCAGTACGGCCTGTAGCAGTGTTTTTCAACCTTTTCTGAGTCACGGCACGTTTTTACATTGAAAAATACCTCGCGGCGTCACACAACAAACCAAAGATGTTTCAAAATGACTTTCTGTACAGTATATTTCACTAGAAAATATTTTCTCTATTTAAACTTACTCAGTGTGAAACTTGAGCCTGTTTAGATGAACACAAAGCTGATATCCTGGCAGAAATTCAAGAAACACACAAAGCTCTACAGCTCTGTTTTTATTGTTTTAGAGCAGTTAGGCTTAAAAAGCTCATAATTATCAGACAGGGGGACTTCAGCTATGTCTTTAACTGCATCAGGGCCGAGCCTCTTGCTGACAATGGCTTAGCAGGCAGGTGATATCAATGTCTCTGCCACAGTGCGGGACTTTTTGGATTACGCGACAAGTTCGGCAACAAGGTAAGGCTTTGAGGGCTTTCTCATTTAACTTTGTAGTTTTTCTCAAAAAACTTGCCTGTTTCTCTGTGTTTTATAGTTCGACTTGTTTGGAAGCGACAGGTGTTGAGTTGGAGATGACATTTAAGCTTGCTTGGTACCATGGCGGATAGCTGCTCATGTCGCGTTCAAGAACTGCTCGGATTTTTAGCTACCTTGCCCTCCTCGACAATATGTTGGAATAAAACACCGGCAGGGGCAAAGGGTTGACATTCGTCACATATGGAGAAAATGGAGAGCACACTTTCTTGTATATAGACACTTGACGAGTCTAATCAAATGGTGTACAGTAGACGTTATGGGGTCCACGTGGACAGCAAGGTCGCTGATGGCTAGAAATTCCAGCAGTTCTTGAACGCAACACGAGCAATAGCGCGCTCATCAGCACTTGGCCGAAACCTTCTACCTACTCCGCCTGACGACGTAAAAACATAAAAATGATATTGGACGATTGCTCGCGGCGGACCTGACCATCTCTCACGGCACATCGGTTGAAAAACACTGGCCTATAGGACAGGCTGATAATACTTTTATCCCTAACGAAAAACCAGTTCAGGGTGTACCCTGCAGTCGTCCCGTAGTTAGCCGGGATAGGCTCCGGCACCTCCGCGACCCTCGTGAGGAAAAGCGGCATGGAAAATGAATGAAAAAGTACAGCACAGCACACTCTGCTGGATGAAACAAGCATAGCAGCAAGGAAGAACAAATACAACAAAAAGGTTCCAAAGCGACTGGCTTTAAAACAATGATATCAACTTCACTCACTTGAATTTGATAAAAGTGAGGCTTTTTATCAACTACAAAAGCTACCGAAGGAGTCTCCAAGGTTAGGTTCATACCGCAGATCTTCATTCGCAAATCCCATTTTTGGGTGTTTTTCCCCCACTCGGGTGAGGCGTTAACAATTTCAAATTCCGTCTTGGTCTCTTTCGTATGGGGTTAAAATCCCATCAGGGCCACTTTTTCCCCAGGATGTGACAGGCGGCCTGAACTATCAAGTCTCCCAAATGGAAATTCGTGCAGCGATGACCCCGTTAGCAAAGGGCGAGAGGCACGGAAGACGGCAGCGACGGAGCTGTACGTTAGCGTTAGCTAGCGCCGAGATTGAACTCTGCTTTTAGGGAAGAGGCGGGCTTGACGGCGGCCATTTAAAAAATCAATAAAATGGGGCGCTTAAAAAGCCTGAGAATGCTCAGTTTTCTTTCTGTGCTCCAAATGAGCAGTACCGTATTGGCCGAGAGTCGGGTGGGGCAAATTGACCGTATGTGCGTGCGTTCTATCGATCCATATAAACCTTGAATATGAGACTAATTGGGGAATGTTCATGTAAGGCTTTTTTTTTTTCTTCTTCTAAATATGATCACCCTAGAATGATGCAGAGCCAGCATATGTAGTCATTTCTTTTATGCTTCTGCACATGCCGGTCAGTTGCTCAGCGCGTCGGACTGCCGATTAGTGCGCATGCGTAATAATTGAACGGGCTCAATAGACAGAGGCAGTCTGAAATGGCACGCCAAATAATCAGATATGACCAAAAAAATTGGAACCGTTCATTAACTCATAGCCATTTTTACCGGAGCAAGGCCCTTCGCTCCCGGCCGTTTGACTGGATTTTGACTGATTTTGCAAGGCCCGCAGAAAATTCTGTTCTATTGCTATTTAAACATGGAACCCCCCAAAAGAAAGACTAGACTCTCTTCTTTCAGCAGAAAAAAAGTAAGTTCATCTTTTTCCATTCTTTAGAAATCAGCATAGTTTGAGCCATTTTCCAATTTCTGATGAAAAGAGAAATTGAGCTTTTTGTGAAAGCATACATTTCAAACATGACTTTAACACAGCTATTTTTTGTTTTAATTACATCCCAAATATCTGAATAATGTTTTCCTTTTACAAAATATCACAACCAACCAGACAAATAGAGCTTTTGATAGCAGAGTAACAATTTATTTACTCATAACTAACTAAAAGATGGCGGTATCGTGGGCCGCGACCGCCGCTTAAACTTTTCCCTCAAAAAAGCTGAATTTTTTGGAGTCTGCGGGCTCTGCTCGCAGGAAGAACGGGCTTAACGGCATCTAGTGGTCCCGATTGTCCGGCGGCCGGCATCCCGGGCGTCCTACCGGTTGTTCCGCTCGATGGTCCGCCGCCTGGCATCCGTTCGGTCGTCTTCCGCCGGCGCCCCGGCTTTGCCTCTCGTTGGTGTCGAATAGGGTTGCGGGCCTTACGCTACTGCCCTCCGGTGGCCAGTTTTATTGCTTTAAAATGGATTTTCAGCTTTGTGCTTTGGACCTCAATTGAATCAGAAGCCAGAGATGTCTTTTTTGGGGAAAAAAAACGTAAAAGACGTATAAATACGTCTTTGGGACACTGAAACAATTAAAAATAGAACGTATTTATACGTTTTTGGGAGCAAACGAGTTAAGATGACCTACTTCGGAACCGGTGTTTCCAATCTCAAGGCAGACTGATACATCTGGCTTTTGACGAATCTCCTTTATGGAATACCCCGAACCGTACTTAGTTGATTTGAAATGATTAAATGACACGCCTCGCTGGGAAAGCGGCCGGGAGGTAGAAGGCCGCCGTCAGCTACACGCGGCCGGCCATCCGTCCGTCAGTCTTCATCAAAGGCCGTCCGCCGCCCTTTCTCTTTGGGCCGATGCGGGCGGAGAAGCTCTGGCTCGCACGCCAGCGCGTCGCCCGTCGAGGTCAAAGTTTTAGCCGCCGAGCGTGTCGTTGGGAGAAATCCTAAGCGTCTGCCGTTTTTTTCCTTTCCCTCAAGGTGCGTCGGATCTTCTTGAAGGTATCCAGGTCTGACCGAAGCGACTGGAAGGCCAAAAACAAGAGTCAGCGTTTGGAGACCTCGATGACACTCGAGAGCAACAGCCTTCATCTCACGATGGGGAGGCCCGTTTCTGAATTGTTGGATGCGTAAATCTTGAATTCAACATTAGGCAGCCATGGCAACAATAAACAGTGAGTCTACGGTGCTTCGCTTTGCCAATTTACAAGTTTGAAAAAACGATGGCGTGACGGCGATCGGTAAAGCGACTTAGCTTGACGCCCTCTCTCTCTCTCTCTCTTTTGCTGCCTTGATGAAATGCACGGGGCAGCATTAAAAGTAAATGATGTCCATCGAGCGATACTATTGTGCGAGTGTCCAACCACTAACACGGGGCTCTGTCGGTCAGACGCGCTGCATCCGCGAAGACTCGCGTGAGGCTGGGACTGCTCATTTGCATTGTTGGGAATAAAATAAAAAATAAAATAAAATAAAAATATCGCCGTTACGTAACGGTGATATTTTTTCAGTAACGGGGTAGTCCAATTATTTTTTCCGCCTTTACAACGCCGTTACCGTTAGCGACGGTCAAAAGCGGTGCGATACTTACTTTGAATAAATTGAAGAAACTACCAGCCGTAGTGAGTCTACTCTTTATTTGTCATCCAAGACTTGGGGTGCGTTAAGGTTCATGGCAATGAAAATAGTAAACACACATATCCTACCTTTGCAAGAACGATTTAGTTGCCGTTTGATACGGTCATAATGTGCAGGTCCTGCACCCATCCGCAGCAAAACTGTTCCTAGCAATTTGTCATTTCGGAATCGCTGATGAGTTTAATAACATACACCAAACAATAAATACAGCAGAAGGTCAATTTCGCGTAATTGTGGAAGCCCGTCCACATCTTTAATCCATTTGTCTTCGGCTCGCTCGCTCGCTCGCTCGTAAGGGTCAACATTGTTCACATCCTTAAGTTTGATCACAGATCTGTTCTTCGCCTTAGTAACGAGTTTGTCTCTTTATCGAACTGGCAAGTTAAAGTTTAATGTCCCGCGAGCCAGACCTGCTTCCGATATGGCCGCGTTGTTGTCAAATCTCACCCGATCCCCCGTTCTGTGACGTAAAGGCTCCAGCCTAATAGCGCACGTCAGTGTTTTCACACCCAAACCGGAACAGCGCGTGCGGCAAACACACACACATACACACGCAAAACAGATGCAGAGGGATATGATGGCAGAGCATTCAGAGGAAAATTTGTCCTTTGCGAGGTGGAGATATAAACCCTATTTCAAGTTGGTCGAAATTAAAGGAAAGAACATGCATGTAAAGTGTCATTTATGTCCCGGGGCAAAGCTTTTGTCCACATCTGTCGTAAGCAATTCAAATCTGTTTATTTTTCTTGCACTTCAAGTGTAGGATAAATCTGTTGCTGTGAGGTGCAATAAATATTACAAGGTTCTATAACACAACTACCTGTCTGTTCTTCTCTATTCAACTGACTCGAATACTGCTCAGAAAATGTCAAATTCTTTGACATACAACAACTTCTTTTTAAAGTAACGGAAATAATTACTTTGCCAGGTAACTAGTTACTTTTACTATAGAGTAATTCAGTTACTAACTCACTTACTTTTTGGAAGAAGTAGTGAGTAACTAATTACTTTTTTTATGTAATTTGCCCAACACTGCTCATTTGGCAAATTTTGTCTCTTTGTGATCGCACGTATCATAAACGTTGTTTAATCATATGACTACCGCTGCCTTTCTTTGACCCTTTCCCATCCGGAATTGTGTAGAACTTAAACACATACAAAACCGAGTGATTTGAACATAAACATATCAAATATAAGCGTACAAGTACGATCGGATGAAATACTAGCGGACATTGGCATCCTCTCTTCCTACCGCAATCAAACCTTCCCAGGCAGTCACAGGTGACATACTCATGAACCCTTTGCAAGACCAAAACAAGTAGTGCTCAGATTCCTGCCTCTAACAGATTGATTTGGAAATGTTTTTGCTGTTAAAAATGAATGGCTTTTGTTTTTGGTTAGACTGCCGCATTTCTGCCACAACTACAAATGACTGAAAGAGAAACTGTTCATTTTTGGAACCGACGCTGACAAAAGTCAACTTGTGGGCGGCCCAAAAACGTGAACAGGAAAACAAAGGAATTGAGACGTACGGAGGAGACGATACGCGACCGAGTACGACGCCTTTCCGTGTGGATTAGACGGCCTTTGCTGGGATATCTTGTACGTCGCCGAACACGACAACAAATCAAATCTAGGCTTTCCGGCCATTTTGTTGAAACGGAATGCATTTTCGGCCATTCCCGTTATATGGGTTCCGAGCCAATGTCACGATGACCGCATAAATGTGCTTTTGATTTGAGCGTGCGCAGACATTGAGGCTTTGCGCATGCGGTCACGCCATCGGCCGTATGGAGGAAAACGGCACGTTTTCAAGTCGGCCGCTTGAGGTGAGAGCCAGACAACTTCTTTACCGGCGGCGGCGGCAGCAGCAGCAGCAGCGCATAGACTGTCTTTTTCCTCTTTATTTTCACCAAGAAATTCAAAGTGGTCGTTTCCTGCGTCAACACTCGTCGTTTGCCTCCCTTCAAAGTGCTCCTTTGGAATATCGTAGGGTGCTTAACTAATGGCTGCGTGGCTCCAGGAAGGGATACGGACGGAGGTATCGGGGACCATTTGCCGGTCCGAACGGCGGGGCCGCGTCAGAGCGCCGTACCACCGCGACCGAGCGTTACCGTAACGACCCGAGGAGACGGGCCTGTTCCGCTAAAAGCGAAGGGAAAAAAACGTGTCTCACCTCGTGCCGCTTGCCGATGACAAAGCGCCGCGAGCGGTCCTCTTGGCCGACTGGAGCGGCGCCGATCCCGCCCGGTCCCGATCGGCGCCCGTCGACGCTCTAGAGGAGACGCTTCCGTTACTTTTTTTGTCGGCCATCTCAGTTGTCACGGTACCCGTTAAAAGTGCCAGTCTTCCGTCGCCCGCCCGTCTTAACCTCCCATTTTTGGTTCCATACTGAATAGATTTCCACAAGATTGATTTTTGGGGGGCTTTTTCTATGATATAATAGAAGAAAAGTGACTTCATCATTACTTGTCCTATTTGAAAATGGTCTGAGGGAGGTGACTGAAAATACCGTACAGGCAAGCTGCCATCAAGTACGTGGTTAACCTAGCCGTGTTTTGAAATGAGCCTTATTGTCCTTTTGCTTTTCGAATATGTGCTGCGCATGATGGCGAAGCGTTATATTACAATTTCATTGTACAGGCTGTATAATGACAATAAAGGACTTTTCAATTCTATTTCTATTGTACGATGACAATCAAGGTTTCCAGTTCTATTCTACATGTTGTAAAACTTTTATATTTGGTGCTCTCAAAAAAACAGAACGGAAGGAAGGAGAATCTGAACGATCGATATTAACTCGGGTCTCTTTCGGTCTTCCCAAATGGTACGACCGCCACTTCGGAACGGCGGGTGGACTTTGAAGGCAGTAACGATTCCGTGCATATCTACCCGGCGGACCGCGTACGTTGACGCTGCGGAAGAGGGAACGTTTTCCAAACTACAGCGGTCAAATTAGATCGGACGTAGAATAAATGAAAGCGGAAAGACGACCTTCGGGAGATGGAAAGTTTAGACGCCCGGTCTACAGATCTCAATCTAAGGCTAGAGTCATACCGCAGGTCTTAATGCGCCAATCCAATTTTTTCCTCTTTTTCCCGCTCGAGTGAGGTATTCACTTGACGGTCTGAACGGGGAAAGTCGCATAAAAGTGGAGCATTTCAAATCCCGTCTAGGTCACTTTCGTAAGTGCTTTGAATCCTATTTGGGCCACATTTTTCCAGAATGTAGCAGCGGTCTTATACAGTATGTCCAATTCATGCAGCAATGACGTCAGCAAAGAGCGAGAGAGACAGGACGCTATACGGCAGCGATGGAGCTGTGCATTAGCGTTAGCGCCTAGCTTGAATGTGGCTCATAGGGAAGAGGACATCAGTCATAAAAATAAAATTAAAAAATGAAATGGGGGCGGTCGAGGGAGGGGGAAAACCCTAAGAATGCTCGCTTTTCTCTCTGGGTTCCAAATGAGCAATATTTCAAGATTGCTTACACGGCCCAGAGTCGGGCAGGGCAAACTGCCCGTACGTGTGCGTGTCGCGCACGCAAAACTTTGAACGGGGATTATTTATGTCTGTTATTTGCGGTGTCCGCTTTTTGGAAATTAAAATAGGATCAACCTAGAATGACGTTGAGCCAGCATTTGTTTTGATGCTGCCGCGCATCTCGCACTGCCAGTTAGTGCGCACGCGTGTTTTGACTAGAACGGGCTCGATGGACAAAGTGAGTCTGAACGGGCATGACAAAAAATTAGAATTGGGCATTCAGACCTGCGCTATGAACCTGGCCCAAGAGTTTTCAGTCACACGAGGATGAGGACGTGCTCGCTAGCGGACTAGCTCCCCCCCCTCCGCCCCCCAAAGTAGACATTTTGGAGGACTGGGAGTCCATTTCTGATTGACAGGGCTTACAATCACCAATCCCAGTTCTCGTCCTAGTCGTGTTTGTCACCGACCTGATCGGCTGCGCCACGGCCCCGTCGCGCTGCTCCGATCTGAAATTCAAACGAACCCCTTCCAGCACAAGTGACTTTGACGGACGATGCGGTCGTACCTGAAGGCGGAGGGTCGGAGGGGGCGACGACCTTTAAGGGCTCGCAGCTTGTCTCCCTGAGTCTGAGGCGGCGGCGGCGGTAGCCGCTCGCTCCCGTCACGCTGCTGCCACACAATAGAAAAACTCCGTGTTTGACTTGCGGGCGAAAGGTGCCTTTCATTTGGGCGAGCGAGCGTACCTCACGCGAGCCAAAAGAAGTTCGCGCGGCCGCCGCGTTCAAGGTCACGCGCTCCACGCCGGACACGAGGTCGAGCACGGCGTCCTCGTCCTCTGTGAACTTTAACCCCTGGGAGCGCTGCTGGTCTCCTAGCGACCACAGCCACGCCTGCTTCCTGGGGATAATCATCAGGATGGGAGAAATGAAAAACCGCAAAGAACAAAACACATTTACCCAGTTCTGTTTGTTGTCACGGTGACGCACGAGCGGCATTTTTCCCAGCGCCGGCGAGTCGGAAGTAGCAGGCAAAGATGAGCATCTCTTTTATACATTCAAAGTTCCGTCATCTCCAAATGAACACGAACGGATCAAAAAGGGCACTTTGCTTCCTGCCAAATTTCACGCAACGATTGCCCATCTCCTTAGCATTTTGCTCTATAGCCACAACGGCCGTTACTGTTAAATTCCCCTTTTAACGCGTCATCTGGAACTCAAATGAGGTCATGGAAATGTGTTCAATCATAAAAAGTGTTGTCGCCGCTCTGCCATCAGAGATGTGTGTCCTCGCCAGAGGTGGGTAGTAATGCCTTACATTTACTTGAGGAACTTTTTGAGAAAAATGTACTTCTAAGAGTAGTTTTACTAAGCTACAGTTTTGACTTTAGAACGTTACTCTTACTTCTGGCTACACAAGAGTCCTTACATTTTTCCTCATTAATCTACATGTTACATTTATTTATTTTTTTGCCAGCGATGCTAAGAGTACAAATGTGCCTGGTGTATTACTGGGGTAGCTCTACCGATTTCAGCAATGAGACGTCGGAACAATAATCGCGCGACTCCATTATACCAGTCAGACGCAAGCTTGCCGTTCTATCTTCAGGCCAGCCCTTTTCAATCATGCGGTGTCTTTAAAGTAGGGCTGCAGCTATCGAATATTTTAGTAATCGACTGAAAATTCTATCGAGTAATCGGATAAAACATTTTTTTTAATTTTTTTTAGGTAAAGAGCAATTATATATATACACATGAGAAAAAAGACATTTAATCCAATATTGAACCATTTTCAGTCAATCAATGTCTTTATTTTCGATGTGACTAGAAAATAAAAATCACTGCTTTCACTCAAAAAACTTCTAGATCTTATTAAAAAAACATATTTCTTACCTAAAAATGTAATTACGCTTGATAACACACATCACTTGAAAGCTACGTGTTTTTCCCACGTGTTTCAATTTCATTTCCATTTGTGTCAAGCTATTTTTAAGTTTTAGTTAAGTTTTAAGTTAGTCTAAACAGTAAGTACAGGTAGGATTTTGAGTTTTTGCAGCGTTCCAAATAAATGTATGATACCTGCTGTATTGGAGCACATTTATTCAGTAATGACTACTGAGCTAAAACTGACAGTTAGCTTTATTATGTTTTAATTTGACACCCTCATCACTCTACAGCACTGTGTTTTTACAGATTAAATAAAGCCTATTTTTAACACACGTTAGCCACGCATCGACAGCGGTCATAATCAATAGAAACCTAGCCCTCCGAAGGGCTAACGTTACGCGAGCGTGTGACAGTAACGTTATATTTATTAGCAATGAGAAGTCTACTGCTAGATAGCGGCTGTTTACTAACGCTGCCCAGACGCGGCCGAGTCTATCATTTCGCATCTAGTCTTAAATGCACGCGATATCTATGAGACGCATCGGACACTACCTGCTACCAAACTAGCATCATGCGGGCGTAGTTTGTAGCGGCTGTCGGCTGTGGTAAGTTTTTTTTTTTTTTTTAAATTGCTTCTTCCTCAACGCACGTGACGTCAGCGCGCTGTCCCGCATTAAAAGTAGTCTGGGTAAAACGTGATGCTTAGAGCTGGCAAAATGAAACGATTCCTCGAGGTGAATAAAATGACTCGGATCGCCGAGTGACACCGAATGTCACGGGAAACTACTGGCGTCAGTTACGGCAAAATCCTCATTTTGAAAAACGGCTCGTTCCGCAGCGCCGGCCGGCTAGCTCCAATATTTGTCACGCGTCGTCTAGGGGTGCAACGGTTCAGTTAGCCCACGGTTCGGTTTGAACCTCGGTTTTGGGATCACGGTTTTGGTTCGGTTTGTGTTTTGCTTTTTTTTTTTTTAAATGCCTTTATTTCGCTTTTGAAAAAATTAAATAAACACTTAAAATGTCAACATTTTCAACTGTTAAAATGCCTCTTAGCCCTTTGGCTAGTGTAGTGACTGACTACTGAAATACACAAACAGTGGTAAAAAAGTTACTTGGTAAAGTAACTGGTGTTACCTTTCATGTTTTTTTTCTTCATTTTTCAAAAAAAACAAAAACACATAGTAAGCTTTGCTATGTTTGGAGGTCATTTAATGTGAATCAACCGTTAAAGTTGATAAAATTGCTCCCGTTTTTGCATTAGTTCCCTTCTGTCTACTTTCGACATGTGAAAATTTAAAACCGTTTCATCCTTTAAAGATAGACTCAAGTCAAGATTTAGCCGGTTTAGGAGTATTTTAGATAAAAAGTTACTTAGGTTCGCTAGAAAGGTTCACAACAGAGCCTTTCTGAGAGGTTTACTGCTTTAAGATGGCGGCTGTTTACGAACACCGCCCAGTCTGTCATTTCGAATCTAGTTCTATAAGCATGTGATATCTAGATTAACATCAAGTGGGCGTAGCTAGGTAGACTGTCGGCTACAGTCAGGAAATATTAGAGCCACTCAGCCACCTAGCCTAGCATCGCGTTTGCTACAGCGTCACAACAAACACTCTTCCCTCTCCTTGTCTGACTTTTTTCCGCGTCATTCAACCGACATAGTAACGCACATTGTCTCGTTGCCGAAACTGACAAAATCCGAACGGAGGGAAAAAAAAGTAATGCACGAAAAACGTAGAGATTTTGAACGTATGGCGTACACCTTTAAAAATCAGTCCACACTTGTACAAATTACGCCAAAACCGTACTATTTGTCTCTCGACTCCTCCGCTCGCCATAACTTTTTTTGTTTTCTTTCTTGTTTCACTTTCACCACGCTCGTAAGCGAGAAAGGGCGTTACTCGGCGCCTATTACGCAGGTGCTTGACAGCGATTGGACATTTACTCGCGGGGCGGGAATTTCTCCACAGCTGTGCTTCACGTCACACACAGGCACAGAGTTTGACCAATTCATTCCACAAGCGTTCGGAATAAAATACTGTAATTGCAAATCCGAAAATGCGCGGTTCATAAAGGCATATTGAACCGTACAGGGCGAACCGTACGGTTCGGTTTTGAACCGCAAACCGTTGTTGCACTGCTAGCGAGGCCTCGTCACGTTCGGCGGATCGATGGCATTTTGTCGCGTGCGTGCGCCATTTTTGCCACGCGCTCGTCCCGCCTACTGATGGCTCGGATATGCCTTTTCGTCGGGCGACGCGGTCTCACTCTTCCAGGAAGTGCTGCTGAGGACCGATGACGGAGCCGGGCCTGCAGATCCTGATCCAGGCGATGGCTTCGGGCGCCTTGAAGCGGTAATGTTTCATCAGATAGCAGCCGATCAGAGTGCCCGTCCTGCCCAGACCGGCTGGAGGGGACGCGGCAGCGTTAGGACGGGACGGGCGGCGCGAGCGCTCTCTTTCTCTCACCTTTGCAATGCACGGCCAGGGCGCCCCGCGTGGCGTCGCACAGCGCAAGGAAGCGTCGCGTGATGACGTCGCTCGGCGTGCCCCCGTCCACGAAGAACAGGTCCGAGTGGCGGAATCCGGCGTCGGCGAAGCGACCGGAGTCGTAGATCTTGCTGTTGAGACGCACCACCGCCGCCACGCCGTGCGCCCGGAAGTACGGGAAGTAGGACTCGGGCGCGTGGAGCGGGTAACCTGCAGACACACGCGCCCGCGCTCACGTCAAATGCGTTCAGACGGGCCGGAAAACCTTCGCGGTACTCGACGTCCGACCGTTCTGTTCCCACGCTGGCGACTCAACCCCAATTTCTGAACCCTTTAAGTACCCCTAAATACCGCCTAAATCTCAAAATAACTATCCAAAAACACGTATTGTAAGTCATTGTAATGTCCTCGCCGAGATGTCTGAGCCAAGTCCTAGCTGACGGCGAGCTAAGCTGTCCTCTTTCCCCTCTCTCGCTCGGCCGCGCGACTTCTTCGTGAGAGGAAATGCACTCATCCTCGTGTGTACGTACGCGTGCGGAAGTACTATCTGCGCCAAAATAAAAGCGTGCATGACAAAACAAAAGTCTACATTATAATCAAATACACATTTCGCCAAAGAGCAGAACAGTCATATTAGTCAAATCAAGTCATAAGATACTGCGAGGTACAATAAGGTAGCGTTTAGGTAACTAAAAAGACTGGATACAAAATGACCCACGTCAATCGGGTACGTCGTAACCCGGGGACTACCTGTAATAAAGTAGCGTTACTTCAAAATATTACTACTCATGTCGTAGTCATCCAAAAAATGACTCGGGGACAGGTAGAAAAATATATATCATTGAAAAGATTATTCATGTCACGGGTATGATTGGAAGTAACTGCTTATACAGTGGTACCTCTACATACGAATTTAATTCGTTCCAGGACCTTGTTTGTAAGTCGAAATGGTCGTATGTCGAGCAGGATTTTCCCATGGGAATACATTATAATTCCATTAATTCGTTCCAAAGCCTAAAAACATACACTAAATTCTTAATAAATACTGCTGGCACTGTTACAAATGGCAATTAAACATAGAAAAACAAATAAGTTATAAATAAATAATTCAGAATAATATAATAAGAAGAATAATAATTAATAATTATTCCTGTAAATAATGTAACGAATCGGATTCTAATATGGCGGACACTTTTTACTGTCCCTGAACGCACCGCGAAGGTGACGTCTCAGTGAGATAGGTCGGTGCGGTAGAGATAATACTTTTGTTTTCTTGAGAGCGGTCAACTGCTTAAGACAATGGGCGTTTTGTGTTGGATAAGTTCTTAAATAAATGATAAAAACGTGACGAAGCTGGCGATTTCCTTGGCAATGTTACCACAATAATAATTGTCACCTTAACTTATAAATAGTGGCGAACGGTGGTCGGAAGAGGACCATGGAGCTGTATTGTTGAGCCAGTTCAGGGACGCGCACCCCAAGCTCATATTTTTCTATAACTTGCATCTTCATTTCAAAGGTAAGCATCACTTTTTTCCTTGTTTCTCCAACTGTATCAACTTTTTTTGAAAACTGTGTCGATTTCTCACACAAGAAAATCCACCGTGCGTTCGTTTGCAGTGCTGTCATGTCGTCGTATTTCGAGCAACTCGTCGGATGTAGAAACAAATGGCGGCTCAAATTTGACGTCGGATGTCGAAAAGATCGTGTGTCGAAGTGATCGTATGTAGAGGTACCACTGTATTTATTTTTTCGCAGCACATCAACTGTATCAACTATTGTTATTATTTTACTGTACCCCAAAAAAAATCAGACTAGAAAAATAGAAATAAAACATCATTATTCCAAAGAGCATGAGTGGCCATTAGTGGAGAAAACATCCCATTTTCTGCTGCATATGGCTTCCAAATAAAAACCGGGAGCCGTGCTTTCCACTCTTGTTGATGTCGTAATGCGCCACTCCCTGCTGCGTAAGTTTATTTTTGACGGATCCGACGAACCCGCGCCATCGCGGGACTTCCTACCCTAGCTCACGTGAACGTGTCGTTACGTCCCATTGGTATCACAGAGTCGCGTGATTATCGTTGCCGCGTCTTATCGGCGAAACCGTCGCGCTCATATCTAGGATGTAGAAAGAAGAGGAAAATGTGACCGCTCTAGCGTAGCCCAAAGAGGAGCATTTTTTTCCTCACAAATCTACAAGTCAAAAGTATGGCGTGATCGGTAAAATGACTCAAGTAAATGTAACGCATTACTACGCCTATCTGTGTCATCCAGTAAAGTACTGTTCTTCCTGACAGGACGGCTCTGTACAAATCATCATCATCTCCACGTTGTTCCTTCGCTTCCAAAACTCGACAGCCGATTCGCACGCTCGCCACTTTTATTGCCTACGCGGCGTCGGAGCCGTACGGCCACCCACCGTTCTCCATTTTGCTCTTAGGGTGCGGGCCGCTAAAGGCCAGAAGTTTCCCCGGAACGATCCAGTTGAGGTCGCCGTTCTCCACGCGCTGCGACGACGGGAAGCCGTCCCGTCCGAAAAAAAGAACAAAACACAGAGACGGATGACGGACCGGCCGGCAGAAGCGCGACATCGCCGGACGCTGGCGTCTCACCTCGTAATGTTCGTACTCCTCCACGTCGAAAGACTCAAAGTCGAAGAAGCCGTGCTGGAGCGCCTGTAAGAGGCCGACGGGACAAGCGTCATCCCCGTAAACGTTAGTCTACGCGAGGAGCCGGCGAGACGAACGGCAACCCACCTTCCCGATGCCCTGTAGGCAGTCCAGAACGCCGAGGTTGAAGGTGCACTTCCCGAACGACGCGTCCCTACGCACACACACACACACAGGTAGACCATCAGGCGGTCGCTTGACGACGAAGCGCCCGCTCCGTGCTCGTCTTGACAAAGGCGTCCAATGCGCTCCGAAGCGCACCTTCCGTGCTCGAGAAGGCGCAAAATAGATCAAGTTAAATTTGCCGACAGGCGGGAGGGCGCCGACCCCGCGCGCCGAGCCTTTCTCCCTAGCTTTACGTTTGGGCTGACCTGAACGGCAGGTAGGCGGCGTTGGATCCCGACACCAAAGCTCTGTAAGCCTCTTCCGGAGTTTTCTTCAAGTAGATCACCTGCCTCACACGGTAGGGAGGGAGGGAGGTCAAGGCGGAGGTTAAGGCGCCGGCCGCCGAGCGCGGTGACTCACCGCGTAGGCTCCGATGAGCACGGCCGCGTTGGAGCGTTTCCTTTGGTCGAAGCTGCTGTAGTGGACGATGCGCTTGCGACTCAGCGTGAACGACTGCAAAGCGTGCGGTCGAAACAAACGAGCAGAGACGTCATAGACGGTTTGAAAAAGTTGTCATCGGTTTGAAAAAGTTGTCATCGGTTATCGCCAAAAGCCGCCACCGCCACCACCAGAACCGGGTCCGCGTCAACTCGTCGGTACGCTGGATTATTTTGACGGGGAGGGGCGAACGGACGAATGTCTCCTCCTCCCGGTCAAAATGCCGTCAACGGCACCGGAACATTCACGGCCAGTCTTCCCGCTTTCGGGGGCACGGACGGGTCGAGTCCTGTTCGGTAACCCAAAATCATCAGGAAATGACTTCGTAGATGGCCAGAAATCAACGAGAAGTGACTGAAAATCAACAATAGACGACCCAAAATGAACTCATCGACCGCCGTTGACTGCCGTTGATCCGTCGCCGCTTCAAACGGATCGGACGTCTACTAGTGATAAACGTACGGAAAAGGACAGCAGAGGGGTGGAAAGAGCGCCTTTTTCTGTTAGAATATCCATTTCCTGACTCGCGTGTCATTAATTGTCACGCGACATCCAGCTCGGGCCGCGAGACATTCCGAGTACGGGCCCGTAGGACGGCACGAGTGACAGCGCGCACGTGCTTCTTGCTGACTGCGCGCGTGCCGAGGCGAGGCGAGGCGGCCGGTGGACATTCCGCGGTGGGGCGGCGGCAGGAACTCACCTTGAGTTTCTTGTTGAGTTTGCAGCAGTATCGGTACAGCATGGCCAAGTTAAGAGGACCGAAGTCTGCGTAGAAACTGGCCACGCGACAGAACGGAAGTCAGCGCCCTTCTCCGCCCTTGGCGGTAAAAGCAGACGGTGACACTTACTTCTCGTAGACAAACTCGTCGTCCGTGCAGAAGTAGTGCGTGTTGGCCGTGCTTTTGGGTTTGCTTCGTAGCGTGGCAAAATACAGACGCTCTGCCACACAAAAGGAGCATCGGCATTAGCGTTTGACACAAAATGTGCCCGACTCGACACAAATCCTCCCTAACCGCAAGAGTTTTCTCGTCGTCGTTCTTCTGAAAAATGTGATAGGGTTACACATTTGACGGTGTTGTAAAATGCGGTGATTTTGATATTACATAATGTCATGTAAAAAGTGATCGTCTGGATGTGAACAACGGCATGTTTGACCTTTCATTTCACATTTGAAAATGATTCACTTGACCGCTTGTCATTTTCAAGTTTGAAAGTCAGGGGAGGGGGTCACCAACAGACCTGGAGGCCATCTACCTACCTACCTAGCCATGTAGACGTGTGCCAGTTACCGGTTTCAAGGTATACCGTGGTATGAAAACATCACGGTTTAAAAAGCACTCCAATTTTACCATTCCTACGGTATTAGCCATTTTGTACGTCCCAAAAGGTATAGAAATCCCTGGCTTGCAGCTGCAGGGCTTACGTTTCCCCCTCCTGTTGATGCACAGCGAGTCAGAGAATCAGCTGTGCTACACGATGGCCTGAGGAGGTGAAACACCTGAACTTTTCCCCCATCGGAGAAAAGAAAAATCGTTAGTGTGGGAATACTTCGGCTAAAGAAAGGTTATAGACAGTCGCGGCTGAGGGGAAGAGGGCCGACCGACATGCAAAATGTGTTTGCAGAGGGTGGCTGGCAGAGGAGGCAATACCTCCAATATGATTTTGCATTGATGTGACATTATAGAAAATGAAAGGTTGGTAAACGCCATTATGAACGTATCCCCCCAGGTATGGGAGTTAACGCCAGCGTGTTTAGCGTGTCTCACGGTGGTAAAACAAATACAGAAATTGGACAATAGTTCCATTATTTTTGTTCTGATGATAATGATGTTGAGCTGTGGCTGAGGGTTAAGGCTCATCTGAAGGACGGCACTTATTTGAATTGTATTTAGAATATTTCATTATACTTACCGTATTGGCCCGTATATAAGACGGTGTTTTTTGCATTGAAATAAGACCGAAAAAGTGGGGGTCGTCTTAAATTGGCGGTCTAGACATTATACCCATTCACGACGCTAGATAGCACCAGATATCATTGAAGCGATGTTCTGTCATGACAGATCTCAGCTATTCTCAAGTTGAACCACTTTGCATTATTTTATTGCAATGTTTTTCCTTATTCAGATTTGTTTCAAGACTACAGTTACAGTTAGACTTCACTTTGATGGTTAATGCAGTTATTGTAATTTTGTTTTATCATGATAGATTGGTTTTACATTTCAAAAACCAGAAGCCATTCATTTACGAATGTGATTGCACTTTAGTTGACATATTTAAATGGTCAGAGATTAAGATTTGAATGAGGCAAAATAACGTGCTTTTTCTCTCAAATATATTGTTATAATCGTTTGTTTCAGATGTACTGTAATTATTTTCTGTATAAAAATTCATTTGGTGTTCAAAAAGTCTTTTTTCAAATTTGAGTCTTGTAAAAGAGGGGGTCGTCTTATAATCAGGGCCGTCTTATATCCGGGCCAATACGGTATGTTCCAATTTGCTAATATGTTGTTTTGAAAAATAAAAATCCCGTTCAATGGAAATAAAAACTTTTATGGAACTCCGACATGTCAAATAACACATTTTAGAGCTGTTGGTTGCAGTACCGTGATATTTTTGCTCAAGGTTATCATAGCGTCAGAATCTCATACTGGCCGGCACATGCCAAATAATAACCCATGTTTTGTTTTGCATGTCTCTCTCCTATTGCACATTTGAATCATGAGCAATATTCTACCTTCACTTCACTTCGATTCATTCGAAATTTCAGGACAATCTTATACGGAAAGTGGCTCAAATAAAGATTTAACACATCAACAAACGTAGGGATCCTCCAGCGAGCTGAACTGGACCGATTCCATTTTTTTTTTTTTCTTCTTTTCTTAATGAAAAAAAGTCATTTTTCGCACGATTCAACGTGAACATGATCGCTGGTCTTTTCGTGTGCGTGTTCATTTCTTGTCTCGCGTGTGGCGACAATAAGCCTCCGTGCATCCTTAGCCACTTTTATCGCGCACGAGTGTTTGGACTAGTGTCAAAAGTTTTCCCGACTCAACTAACGTTTGGAAATGGTGAGGAAAGTGGCTTTGTTTTTACCTTTGATAAACTCTGCGGCTCCGAGCGGCGGCCCGGCGTCGTCCGTGACGCCGAACAAGGCGGTCAGAACCGGCGTATGGTTCATGGGTTCGCCTAAATCCTGGAAGTCAACTTGTCGACGGCGAGAAGGCTAGCCGCCCGCTAAGCTAGCCGTCAACAAGTTGCCAACTTTGTCCTCAACTCGCCATTGCGCCTCGAATGTCCCCGGGAAGCTTCGGGACGTTTTGTCGTCGACGAGTCGCCCTCTAGACATATGTTAGCGCGCGGTTAGCTAGAGCCAGCCGGCTGGCCGGGATTAACGACGAGTCGAAAAACGAGTTGGAGCAAATCCCTCTTTAAAAATACGTTGCCGTGGCGACGCGCGGCGGCCCAATGGGCGAACGGTGTCGAGCGTGATGCCTTCACGCTCCGCGGGAAAATAAGAAGACTCCCCTACCTCCCGTGAGGAACCGAGTGCGCTGCCTTCAAGTGCCGCGGGAAAACAAAAAGGCCGGCCTTCAAGTGCCGCGGGAAAACCAAAAAGCCCGGAAAAGGGACCGACCGTCCTCACCCCCCATTCTTCGCTGGAAGTCATAGCGAACGAACGATCTTATTCTAAGCGAACGAACGATCTCATTCTAACAAAGTCAGGCCAGATTGACCCAGAAAGTGGAGGACAGGCCCATCACTTGGATAGGTGTCTTTTTTTTTTTTTTTCCCCTTGGGCGGTGTGGGGCCGGGGGGATAAGAAGGGACTGCGGCTAAAACTCATTTTTAATATGATGTTCTGAAAATACTCTTTTTATTCGGACAAAAAAAAAGAAATGGCACTTATGCAAATTTGGGGCCTGTCATTTTTCAATTCATTGTACAACTGTATAATGACAGTAAAGGGCTATTCTAAGGTCATCCTGTATTCTATGTTTGGTCGGATTCACTTGAAATTCTCGTCTCAGGCGCGAGTATGTTTTATATTGTTAGCGGCTCGACGCCATACTCCAAACAAATTGACATTTTTAAAAGTTGCAAAAATGTCATATTCCCACTGTTTTTCTGAAAGAATTTCCGAATCCTTTGCCTGGCCGCACTCGTTCGTCATTTGACACCGTCTGCGGGACGAGCGGAAACGACGGCGCTTCGCCGATTCCGCGTTCGAGGTCACTCACCCGCGACCAGCGAGATCCACACGCAGTCGGCTTTGGGCGCCGCCGCTACGGCGGGCGAAGGCCGGAGGAGTCGCGGGCCTTCCCGATGCATGTCGCCGGCCGACGCGATGCGGACTGACGGCCGGCCCGCCGATCGACCGACCGGAGGACCTGGCGGGTGTCCTTACTGCGTCGTGACCCGGCTCCGGTTTCCAGGGGTGAGTTTACATCGGGCTCGGGTTACGGCCAATGCTCGCCACGTCACGGAAAGGTGCTCGACTTGACACGACGGAGTTGCCCGCCTACCCCCAAACAAGTCAAGGCTGCCCGGCATCATCCATTTATTCCCCTCTCCCCCAGTACATTATTGCAATGGATTCATCATCTGAAACTTGATGTTGCCTTCCAGTTCTGGTTCTTTGACAGGTGAGATTAGCGCCTCCAGCTGGCCAACAATAAAAAAGCCTGACCGTAAAGTCTGCTTTATTGAAACAAAAAAAGACCCGAGCGGTGTCTATAGGTTGGGGTTGGTGACCCCCGAACCCTCACATTCCACGATGTAGTTGACGTTCAGCTCGTCCTCACACTTTGTGATCGTGAACTTTGCCTGCAAAAAAAGAAAAAATGAGACGTTATTTCTGAGGGTGCAGCTCCAAACAGAGTGTGATGGCAAATTTTAGGGACCCGGCTCCGCTTGCCATTTTCGCTCTCCTGGTGGCGTTTTACGGTCGGGGAGAAAATTTGGACGCCGCGCCAGCCAGAAAATTCCAACCTCGTGATTATATGCTAAACCCATCAAGTTTATCAATTGGAACGGGAAATATCTCGTCTTTGGAGCCCATTCATTCATTCATTCATTCATTTTCCATGCCGCTTATTCCTCACGAGGGTCGCGGAGGTGCTGGAGCCTATCCCAGCTAACAACGGGCAGTAGACTCAATGAAAAATAGGGTCCGACGTGATCGTCCCATTCACTATAGATGTTTAACGCCGCGTCCCGTCTTCGTGGGAATCCTACCGGCGCTAAACTGCGGCGAGAGAACGACAAGGCCGCTTCGTCTCACCTGCGTCATCTGCTGGGCCACGTGGATGGCGGTCCGAGTGTGTAGGGTGACGGCCCCCGTTCGGATGCGAGACGTCCCCTTTGCCAGCGCCATGAATATGATCAGCTAAAGCACGGGCGCGTACGTTAACGGGGGCGGGGTAACTTTCGGACGGGTCGGCCGGCCGACGCTAGCTCACCTGGTCCTGCAAGAATTGGTCCACGCAGCCGCCGTGTCCGATGTTGTCGAGCAGCATCTCGGCCGCCTCCGTGCCAATTTTGTCGGCGGACGCCCCTGGAAGAAGCCACTTTGAGCGATTCGCCGGTCGCCTCCCTCCCTGCGGCGCTCACCTCTCTTGCCCAGCGCAGAACCCGCAAACAAGCATCCCGTGGACGACTCGGCGATGACTCTGAAAAGAACAAAAAGCCCGGGTGAACGGTACGCGGCCGTTCCCCCGAGGCGCACGTCCGGCCTACTTCTATTGACGCCGCCCACGCATTTAGTCGAGTTGGTAAATGGCAAACAAAAAAAAAAGAGAGAGGACGTGCATTTATTACATGATTCCGTTTCCATTTCCGAAGGCCTTGTCCTCCCGCACCGCTTGAATGTCGACGTCGAGCTCCCGGATTTGTCGCCGGATGGTCCGCGCGGCAGCGGCGGCCGTGTCTCTGGCCAGCTGCGGGCACGGGGGACCCCCGGTTAAATCCGGTCGCTCCGCGGGTCGGTCATCGGCGGACGTACCTTGAAAGGCAAAACCCCGGCAGTGTACGCTCGGCCGTGAATCTTGCAGATGATTCCTCTGTCCAGCATGGTGACCGGCCGCAATTCTTTGAGCGCACGCACTGTGGCGCGAACCTCACCGCCACCCTTTGGGTAAAAACCCCTGAGAAAGACACACGCACACAAAAGCCGGGTTTACATGCAGCGATCCCGACGTGGCGTCGGTAACCTTTGAAAACGAACAACGTATTTATTGGCCCGTGGCAAATGAAGAAAATTGAATACGGCCGTGCAAGAAGCTTGAGCTCTGCTTCCACGTCGCTGTTTTAACAGGAGATGGAGCTAGTCACTTGATGCACTTGGTTGCTAGGTAGGACGGGAGGGACGAGGGACGAGCGACTTCTCTCTTCTCTTCAAATGTTTGCTGTATCTTGCCCTACACAAAGCGCGTAAGAGATGCTCCAAATGGCAAGCCAGTTAGCGCCAGGGCTGAAAATGCTATTGTTTATCACATAGTTGAAATAAGGAAATTGACCTATCCGTAAAATCAAGGTTGGAAAATTTCACTTGACGAATATGAGACCGGCGATGGCAGAATCATCAACTCAATGAGGCGATCTTCAACGTAAAGACAATATGGCGCACTATTTAAGGTGACCTTTAGTTGTCAAAAGGGAGTTTCAACCAATCCTTTCTTTTTCCTCAACTTGACTCCATTTTCAAAAAATTGGCATTTTTCTAATGTTTGGACACCCAACCCTGTTTTAAAGGATGACCCACAGAGCGCCAAACCGAGAGATGAGCGATCGACTGTTCTAACGGCGAGCCGAGAAGAACGCGAGCACCTCACGGTGACGTCGCAGTCAAAATGGACTCCGAACTTTTCCACGACGGGTTTGAAGACCTGAAGAGGCAAAGTGACAAAGAGATGCAAATCAGGCATCCGAAGAGCTCGAACGGGGCGGGCAGGCGGGCGGTCGAGCGAGCGAGGGAAGGGGACGCACCTTGATCGTGTAGTCTATTTGCGGCGCCATCTCGGCATCGGTCCCTCCTCGGAGGCACAGGTTGGAGACGCCGTCGGCGTAGAGAGCGCATGGCAGCGCCGCCTGCAATAGAAGGCACACGCTCCTGGCGCGCGCCGGTCCATCTGTCGGTACGCAGCGCGCGCGTACACGTTACCGACGTCGCCGCTCACCCTGCCGTGCGCGTGTCCGCCGTGTAGTTTCCGGCCGCGATCTTGGAGGGCGTCAGGCGGATATCGGCGGAGCCGACGGCGCCGCCCTGCAGGACACCGGCGCACATCTCGCGGAGCAGCTGAAGGCCGGTCAGGTGCTGAGGCCTGCGTCGGGAACCGGCAGTCGTCACGCAAAAGCGAGGCGTCGGGAATAAGCCTTTTTTTTTTTTTTTTTTTAACAACAACAACAACATGACAGATGGCCGCCCATCTAGCGATCAAGGCGAACAAAGGGCCGCAATTCCGCAAGGCGACGCTCCGAGCGTGTTTACGTGCGCTCAGTCACCCTGTGGGGATTTTACACAAACGCAGCTAATTGCGCTTTTTTAAAAGTCGGCCACGCACGGTATCGGGACAACCGCTTTGAAAGGAGCCTCGACTAGCGACGCTAATCCCACGCTCCGTACGCAATTCTTGGCGACGAGCAGCATGGACGAGCGGGGCCTCCGTGATTAGGTGCCCTAGCGAAAGTGAAACACCATCATTTCTTCAGTTACTGTTCCAGTTGTTTCATGGATTGCGAGTTATGCTATTTAGTTTGTTGTTATTTGACCATTTAATGACGTGCCGTCATTTGTTATTGTTTGCCAAGCGGATGGAATTTTGTTCTTTTGTTTACGTGGCAGGAGGGCCAATTCTGAGTGCCTTATCTTTACACCTCCAATATGTTTTGTATGTGGCATGTTGAATTGCAATGTTAGTTTCCGTTTGGGGGGTGTATCGTGAGTATTTTGAGGAAACTCAAGACCTGACTGGCTGAATGTGACGGGACTAACTAGCCGCCAAAGGTACAAGTAGGCTGCTTGAATAGGAACCACGGATGTACCGACGCCAGTGTTGTTCATAACGGCCTTAGAGTATAACGGCGTTACTAACGGTGTTATTTTTTCCTGTAGTGAGTAATCTAATGACTTTTCTCATCTTTGCAACACCGTTACCGTTACGGAGGATGTAAGGGCGTGTGTTACTATGCTTTGCTACGTTGGTTGAATGACACGAGAAAAGTCTGGGACTCTGAGAGAGAAGAGCGGGAGTGGGAAGGGAGTTGTGACGCCGTTGCAAACGTGATGCTAGGCTAGGTGGCTCAAATATTTCCCGACTGTAACCGACCGACAGCCTAGCCTACAATCTACGCCCACTTGAGGCTACGGTAGATATCACATGCATATGGAACTAGATGCGAAATGACAGGCTCGGCGACATTAGTAAACACCCGCCATCTTAAAGCAGTAAACTTCTCAGGAAGGCGTTGTTGTAGAGAACCTTCCTAGCGAACCTAAGTCACTTTTGATCTAAAATACTCCTAAATCGGCAAAATCTTGACTTGAATCTATCATTAAATGATGAAACAGTTTTAGAACTTTCACATGCAGAAAGTGGACAGAAGGGAACTGATGCAATAATAGGAGCAATTTTAACCGCTTCGACGGTTGATTCACAACATTAAATGACTTCCAAACATAGTAAAGGTTACTATCTAGCTATCGCAATATCCAAGTTCAGGGTAAAGAATTGGGCTAGGGCGAATTGGTCAAAAAATCCTTTCAACTTAAAAATAGGTCAATGTGTGACTTTTTTTTTTTTTTTTTTTTTTTGGAATGGAAAAAGCCGTAAATGACAAATCCTTTTTTTTTTTGTTTTTTTGAGTGAAACGTGCCGATACTTTCTGTTTACAAATATGACACCATTTGCCATGTCCACACGTAGCAGGATATTTGGCAAAAAGAAGACATTTTTCTACGGTTTGGCCTATCGTCCACACTCACGCGCATATTTAAACCTGGGTTCTTAAGAACGACGGGGAAAGAAGTGCGAATTCTGCGTTTGTGGCGCCGTCACGTGGACACTGATAACCAAACGTTTAACTGGAAACGTCACTGACTGCGACAAACTGTCCTCACGTCACACGTGAGACCAATGTTTACATTTGGAGTAAATTGGACAGGCGCTTTTTTGCTTCCATTTTTTTTCCATTTCCATTTCTTGCTGTGACTCTTATTGAAGAACGGTATTATGGACAATGGTTTTATTTTTATAAATGTACTTGAAATGAATAAAAGCGGTTGGCTGTGGAAGTTTTTTTTGTACAAACGTGCAGATGTGGACGCAACCGTTACCATTGCTCATTCGCGTTTGATTGACAGCGGCCGAAAAGCACAACGGTACCGAAAACACACGCGACCGCTGGCCCTTTGCGTCAAAACTCGTTCTTTTGCTGACCGCTGGCCCTTTGCGTCAAAACTCGTTCTTTTGCTGGACATTTTGAAATGGGAGTTGAAATCAATAAACTGACAGATTTTCCGATGAACTGATGAGGAAAGAGTTCCTCGTTTGAGCCTTAAAATAAATCTTTCCAAAAATAATCATGAATTGAGGTTACGACGAGGGAGGCGTGCACGTGTTGTCTGATGGAGCAGAGAGGAGAAGAGAAGCCGACGTGACCTGAGACCCGGCGTGCTCCTGCCGGCTCGGACTTTGGAGATGGTGACGGACGAACCGCTGATGCAACTCAGCGCCGCCGCCACGCGCAGGATCTGCCCGCCCTGCGACGAGGAACCGAGGAAGAAAGAAGGTGAGCGGGAAGGCAAGCTGAAAAGCAACACCGAGGAAAGACATGGACGCCGATATTCACTCCCTCCATGACGCTTCCGTCGAGCTCCACTGGCGGCGAATCCATCTGGCCTTGCCTCGCCGCTTGTTTCGACTTGCCGAGTTTGCCACTCGGAAATCTCCCCCCAAACAACTTGGCAACGTAGCTACCTGCCCGTGACAACCCGATGGTTATACCGCGCATGTGCGGACCGACGTCACTTCCTCTTGAGCGTCGACGATAGAAAATCACTTTTTTTCGTGTGTGTTATTGTTTTTCCAACAAAACCGTTTCTCACACAGATCTGATCAAAGCCTGACTACTAAATGAAGTGATGGGTCTCGTAACACCAATGCGTCAAGCAAGCTGACGGAGCAATGCCCGCCCGCATCGGTGCGCGTACCGCTTGGAGAAAATCACGTGACCGACGCACGAACCGCGTCGACCCTGCAAAGACGCTGCACCGCAAACTGTGCATCTGTCAACGCGACGGAGCTGCGGAAACATCTCACGGTTCCTTCTTAATTCGTGCCGTGAAAAATGGACCAAACGCAGGAAAAAGGCTAATTGTCCGCATGCCTATTTTGATCTCATCGGAGAATAAGGTATTTATTTCAATCTTCACCCAGTTTGTCTCAGAATTTCAACTCGACATGTTCCATTCAAATTCAAATGTCAAGGTAACTCTTATGATTATTTGTTTATTATTCGCATTTTTTTGCAGGTGAAATGTTCTTCTTCCGAACTGTCGAACAAGAGCACCTCCTCAATGTTCGGCCATTATCGGACCAAGCACGAGAATGAAGTTCCTGATTGATACAGGTCTATAGCCATTCCTTTACTTTGTCACATAGTAGTAACTATTTATTAGAAATCGGCAATTAAGCTATACTTGACTTATTGTCCACTTTATTTGGTTTTTTATGATGGCCTATGGCACAGGTGTTAAAGCGATTCCAGAAAGGGCCAAGTGGCTGCAGGTTTGTTTTCCAACCAGTGAAGAGGACACCTTTTCACCGATTAGATCTTTTACATGTGTCATCAGTTCAAGTTTGTCAGGTGCTGCTTGTTTCAGAAGGAAGTTGATTGGTTAAACTCTCTGCGCGTTATCGGTTGGAACAAAATCCAGCACCCACTTGGCCCTTTCTGGAATGGGTTTGACACCTGTGGCCTATGGCATGAAAAAGTGCATGGGGAGTCGTGGAGGTCACGCAATCGCAGAAGATTCTCTTTACTACTGGAGGAGCCAACCTATCCGAACCTCTTTGAACTGGCTGACGTCTCACTTCCACTGTCGCCATCTCTGGCAAAAATCAAGGCAATATGTAGAATACAGAATAAGAATCATTCAGTCTAGTGGAGTAGTGTTGCTTCACCAATCTACTAAAGTAAGAGTCAAAAAGTATGGCGTGGTAAAACAACTGTAAAAAGTACATTTTTTTTCCCAAAAAGTGACTGTAACGAACACTTTCTCCCCACCTCACTTGGAGAAATGAGCGCTCCCCGGCCGGTGTACTGACAAATGCAGCCTATCGTATTGCAGCGGAGCGCGTAGTGGGATGGATTTCCCTTCCCCGTCAGCGTGGCTGTACCAAGGTGGGAGGGAACCTGTTGCGAGTCGGAGTAGCCACTTCCGCCTTGAGAAATGGACAGCTGAGCGAACGCTCACTTCGGCGTCATCGCGAGGAGCGAGCGGCAAAAAAAGGCACGTAACCCTCGAGGAAGCGTTTTACTCATTCCGCCCGGCGTCCCAGTTTGTGCTCCGTACTATGATTCGGTATCTAAATGACGATAGTCCAGCGGTCGCCTGAGCTAGCTTTTAGCCGGAAAAAGCTAACCGACCGCTTCTGTTACCTGTCCTCCGTTCAACTCGGACCGACAATGAAGTCGGCTTCGCTACTAACGCGATATTGTCCCTTTTCGTCTACTTTCTCCATTTGGACTTTGCCGTGAAAGCGACTTGCTTTCTCTCTTCTCCCGTGGTGGTGGTGGTGTTGTTGTTGACATCTCGCCGAGGATTTGGACCCCGCCCATCCATAATGACGCCCTGAAATGCGGAAACCGAGTCCAAAACACCGGCTTTCGTTGTCGCCTTCGACGTAGCTCGTCGAAACACAATGACGGAGATGCCGGGGAGACTTGCGGGGCGCTCCCTTTGGGAACGTGTTGAGCTCGAGATGCTCGAGTGCCGCTTCGTAGGCGACCCGATGGCGGTCTCCATGGAAACGCGGCGGGCGGGCGACGGATGGACACCTTGCGCGTCCGCAAACTTTGCTTTGAAAATTTGCCGTTTCGGGTTTTTGGAGCAGCGTCACTTTTTTTTTTTTTTTTTTTTGCTTCTAACGTTCGTTCTCTTCTCAGGAGCGTCCAGCAGCAGCACCGCAGAACCACAACCAAGGTAAAAGAAGTAGGCCTGTTAATCACCAATTTTAGCGGCCTTATTATATTGTCTCATCAATGTTTGCTAATATACGATATTATTTTACCCCCCAAAAATCGAAACAATTTAACTGCTCATTTAATGATGATATATGACTACACTCATTCAAACGCAATAAAATGAAACACGCATACTATGATTTCAAAATCAAAAATACAGTACATATTAAAAACATGGCATTTTATAAATGTGTCACTTGGTTTAGTGTAGAAAATGAAACAAGTTAGGAACCCCATGCCATTTTTGTTCAGTTCTAATTGGATCCCATTCAAATCATTGATTTTGCTTCAAAGTGACTGTCATCTTGGCCAGAAAATTGCGCATGTTAGCGACTTCCAAGCCATATTATTTCTCCTTTTTTGCCAATCATGTTCAAAATGGATGTGATTTGAATGCTACCATAGTGCATCCTATGAAATAAGTGAGAAACCCGGGGCCATTTTTTTGTTCGGCGCTAATCAAAATAGTTGATTTTGGTCCGAAATGACAGTCATCTTGGCCTGAAAAGTGCACGTTAGCGATTAGCAGTTGTTGAAACTAACGTTACAAGAGACATCTGTGAAAGAAATATTGCCGCCCCCCCCCCCCCCACAAAAAAAATGGCATTTGCATGGAATTTTGAAACCCTTTTCAATGTAGTTATTTGAGGCGTCTTTGTCATTGGTATCCCATAGGTTTGGCTGCCAACTTGGATCAGATGAAATCTTTTTCTCGGGTGTAGTGCGCAAGTTGCCGTGCCGCGCCGCGCCGCTAGTTGTTGGCTCGGAAACTTGAACGGTAAGTTTTCTCCAGACGCGCAAGTTTGCTGCTTGCTATCGATACTCCCAATAGTGCCCAATAGCATTTTCAATACTTTATATCGGCGTCAGGTGATTTCGTTTTCCCTGAACTAAATGTTCATTTTCTGCCACGCGGTCTGTGAAAAAAAGGCCCGCGTGGCACCGGTCCGTGGTGCCAAAAAGGTTGGGCGCCACTACCGTAAAGGGTTAAGAGGATTTAGTTGAAGCGGAGCGGCAAGATCTCCTCTTTCTGCTGCTATTTTATTCATGAAGGGCAGTAAGAAGATCTCCATCCGTCCAATTGTGTCTTTTCCAGCATTTGGCCGCAGGATCCCACGCGAGCCTCGGTCCCTATCATGACTAGCGCAGGTCAGTTTCCCTCTCTGGCTCCTCGCCGGGAGGAGCCCGCGCTAACCGAGCCCCTCCCTCCCTCACTCACTCCCTCCCTACCCGGTAGCCGACAAGTGCTCCGGAGGCGACCCGGGGACGCCGTCCAGGGTGGTCCACATCCGCAAACTCCCCGACGACATCGGCGAAGTGGAGCTCCTGGGCCTCGGGCTTCCCTTTGGGGACGTCACCAACATCCTCCTCCTCAAAGCAAAGAACCAGGTAGGTCCCAAATCGACAGAAAGTCACCGCAAGAAATGCAGCAGGAGGTGAAGAGAATGGTCTTAAATCAACGGGGCAAAAAAAATGGACACTAAGTGACACCGGAAGGCCACAAAACGTGAACAAGAAGTGAGCCTAAAATGAACAAATCAAGTCACGGCGTGCCATTGACGGCCCCAATTGAACCTGGGTAGCTTGGCCGCCGCCGCCATGTTCATTTTTCAGGCAGGCGGCGTTTATTGACGGACCACGGGGTTTGACGGCGGCCACGTCGACGTTTTGCCTTTCAGGCCTTCCTGGAGATGTCGTCGGTGGAGTGCGCTCACAACCTGGTGTCTTACTACTCGTCCATGCTGCCTTTCATCCGCAACCAGCCCATCTTCGTGCAGTTCTCCAAGCACAAGGAGCTGAAGACGGACCGCGAGGTAACGACGCCGTCCTCCGGCGCCCCTGAGGGAATGACGCCCGCCCCCTCTCGCCCCAGAGGGCGCGGGCCGAGCCGTTCGCGGCGCCCCCCGGCGGCGTTTTGCGCGTGGTGGTGGACAACATGATGTATCCCGTCAGTCTGGACGCACTTTGTCAGGTTAGCGACCCGCCGCCCGCTTAGCTTACTTTCGTTCAGCTTAGCTTAGCTTAGCTTACTTTCGTTCAGCTTAGCTTAGCTTAGCTTTTCTCATCTTATTCGTTTTAGCTTAGCTTCATTTATTTCTGCATCACTTATCTTCATTCAGCGTAGCTTAGTTGAGCTCAATTGATCATAGTTTAGCTTATCCCGCCACGTTTCTTCCGCGGGCACGTTGCCTTCAGATCTTCTCCAAGTTCGGCAGCGTATTGAGGATCATCATCTTCACCAAGAACGGGCAATTCCAGGCTCTTCTCCAGTACCCCGACGGCACCGCCGCGCAGGCGGCCAAAATGGTTAGCCTCCTTTTTTTGTCCGGCCCTAATACTCCGACGTCGGTTCCGTTCTGAAATGGGTTGGCGGATATAGTCCGTGAAAATGGACTCCAAATTATTGCCGACAAAGGAAAATAATCCTCAGCGCCGGCGGCGACCCTGACGGTTAGACGTGGGTTTCAGTGTTTGGACGGTCAGAACATCTACAACGGCTGCTGCACGCTGCGAATCCACTTCTCCAAGCTGAGCGGCCTCAACGTCAAGTTCAACAACGACAAGAGTCGAGACTTCACCAGGCCGCACCTCCCCAACGGCATCGACGCCGACTCCCGCCGCCTGGGCGCGGCCGCCGCCTCGGGTAAGGGCCGACCGAGCGCCACGCCCGGCCGCCGAGGGTTCCGACTATTGACGGCTTCCCGCGCGGCTCCAGGTACGGTGTCCGGCGTGGCCTACCTGGCGCCGGCCCCGCCGCACGCCTTCCCGCAGGCCTTCGCCGTCCAGCCCGCAGGTCAGCGCGGAGCGCCGCGTCTCATTTGTTCTTCCTCTGGTCGAGAGGCGCCCTCGCGCCACCGAGTTTATCGCAAGTAGACTTCCCATCCGTTTGAAGCGGGGCGGCGGGGTACCGACTTTCGGGAGGCCCCCGCTTCAAAGGGATCGGCCCTCTGGCGCTGCCGCTGGCGGCCGCTGACAAAATTGCTGATACTTTGACATTGCTAAAATAATCGGTGGGGAAATAAGCTATCGTTTGAATATCGACGCATTGACTTTGATGGAAATTTCCTTCCTAACATCTCAGCCGCGTACCCTGAGACCATGTCGGTCGGGGCCACCAAAGACTTTTATCAAGCTTTTTCCGTCAATTGAAAGTCATTCATCATTAGTTGACGTCCAATCCGGATTTCAAACAGATCGGACGTCTATCGCCGCCAACGGCAGCCTGCGAGTTGAACGGAAACAAAACTAGCCGAGTGAAAGAAATCCATAAAACTAGCGGTCCGTTCATTCCGTGTCCGCCCTACCGCTTCAAATAGATTGGACGTCTACTGGCGTCAATGGCTGACAATAGCTAATGACATTGATCCCTCCCAAAAATCTAGTTCTGGCTTCATTTGGGGCTTCATTAGGGTGGCCCCTAGCAACATGGCCGCCTGCACATAGGCTAATTTGGTAGCTCTTTTCATACTTGAAATGAGTTCACGACTCGCTCATGTACTCGGCGGCCACGTCGCTACGTTCCCATTGAAGGAATCTGACCTTTTTGCCAGAGCGCCGGAAACGCGCCAGCCGAACCGCCGGCGCAGCTCCGGTGACTCGGGGCGGCGGGACACCGACATCCCGCCAAACTCCGCGCGTTCCCCTTAGTCTTAACCCTTTGTACTGACTCCATTTTGAAAGGTTTAAGGAAGGCTCACCGAAAACAAGTTGACAATGTATTCACGTCAAACGGCGAGGCCAAACAGACTCGGGCGAGGAGGCAGACTCGCTCAGAGGTCACCGTATCACACGTCAACAAAAGGTTCCCGAGAAAAATGATAACACTTAGTTAAACGTTGTCTTTTGAAGGCTCTCGCGGGCAGGAAGAAGGGTGTGTTTGGGATTATTGTCTGTTTGTGGATCGGACAGGAGGATACGGGAGTTACTGTTGTCAGGGAAACGAGAGTTGAGTGGATTTTGCCACCTCGGCGTCAAAGGGGCTCTTCGAGTTTTGTCAGTTGGATATCAGGCGTTCTCCAGTATTCCGCGTCCCGCCATTTGTTCTGAACTGTCCGGGAGAAGTGATTGCGAGAGTCGGTCGGTGGTGCGGACGCGGGCTTGTCAGTGTCCATCTTGCTCAGTCATTTGCATGACGCACACGTTGGGCTTCCGTGAGAGGGAAGCGTCATGTTTCTTATGCCCTATATTTACCCTAAACTAGGGTATAAGTGCTATTTGTTTGATTTTAAAGTAATACAAACAGTAAATACGAGAAACCATACTATTCCCTAATTGATTATATTAAGTGTGTTAGAGTAATGCAAACAGTTTGTACCTAGGCACCGTCTATCCATCAAAGTCAATGCGTTGACATTCAAATGAGGTCAGAACACCATTATTTTAACACCGTCAACTATTGACAGGGCTGGCGGCCCCGTTCCCCGCCCGGCCGCCTTTCGCCCCGGCCCCCGTCGGGCATTGCGTCCTGCTGGTCGGCAACCTCCATCCCGAGGTCAGCGCCCGTCCGCCGCCGCCGCGCCCCTGTTCTTTGCTCTTGTAGGAATTGTGACCATCTCCTCATCTGTTTGCGCCCGTCCCTGTGGAAACCTCCCACCCGGATATCGCCAGAGGGTGACGCCCCATTGCCTCTTTATTCTCTTTGGTACGTCTCCGGTATGCCCTTATCTTACTGACGTCGCCTCCGTACTCAAAAGAGTACTCGGTGCCATTTTTAATACGACGACAGGCGTGTACGGCGACGTGATGCGCGTCAAGATCCTCTTCAACAGGAAGGACAACGCACTGGTGCAAATGGCCGACGCCGCACAGGCGCAGCTAGGTGAGTGTTTGCCAGAGCGCCGGCCGGCCAGCCGGCCGGCCAACCAACCACAGCTTGACGACCTGCCGTTTTAGCCATGTGCCACCTGAGCGGGCAGCGTCTGCACGGCAAGGTTCTTCGCGTGACGCCGTCCAAACACGCCAGCGTGTCCCTGCCTCGAGACGGGCACGAGTGTCAGGGTCTGACTCGCGACTTTAGTTGCTCGCCGCTGCACCGCTTCAAGAAGCCCGCCTCCAAGAACTATGCCAACATCTACCCGCCCTCCGCCACGCTGCACCTCTCCAACATCCCGTGAGGCCCCGCCCCGCCCTTCGACTCGACCCGCTCTAAACTTGCCGCTTTCCGCCCGCAGGCCTTCGGTACTGGAGGAAGACCTGAAAGCCATCTTCTCCAGCGCTGGCGCTCGCGTGCTCGCCTTCAAGTTCTTCCAGTAAGGATTTGCAAACAGTACTAAACAACTTGTAGCTCATTGACGTCCAATCCGTTTGAAGCGGGAGGATTGGCAACAAACGAACCAACTAATGTTCGGCGAATAAGTTAAATACCGTCACATTAGAAAAAAACTTTTCGTCGTTGGGCCATAACCGCTGTCCGAAAACCACCGAGTGATCTGGAAATGCAGGAAGTAAGCCAAGCTCATCCTCTTCAAACAGATCGGACGTCTGCCGGCGATCGAGTCGTCGGTCGCCGGACCTTGAACCATTTTTACTTTGTGCAGGAAGGACCGCAAGATGGCACTGATTCAAATGGGTTCGGTGGAGGAAGCCACCGAGTCGCTGATCCTGTTCCACAATCGGGACCTGGGCGAGCGCCGACACCTTCGGGTCTCCTTCTCCAAGTCGGCCATCTGAAGCCGGAAAGTCGTCGGAGTGCCGCTCGCTCGGGAGCTCCTCAGGGTTCGGCCACCGCACGTGGCCTTTTTTTCCCCCCCGTCGCAACCACAAAAAAAAAAAAAAAAAAAGTCACGCCGCGTGGCGAGGGGACTTTACGTCCGTCCTCGCATCCGTGCGTGGGATTTTCCGGGTGACCAAGAACGCATCGCCGGGTGGGCGATTGTACATAGTTTTATACCACAGGTTGGGACATTTTTCTATCATTTGATTTGATTTGACAAATAAAAGTTGTTTTGTCCGAAAAGGACGCGCCTTCCTTGCTCAGGGGTGGACCGACTCAAAGGTAAGAGCTGTGAATTTTTCAAAATCGAGTCGAATCATGTATTGAATCCAAATTACAATGAAAATTTGAAATGTTCAAATCATAGAAATTAAGTGGGAAGAATATATTCAAAAATGAAATGTGTTGAGACAAATAGGTCAATTAGAAATGATTGAAATTCCTAAAAATGTTGACGTTTCAATGAAAATTGAAATATTAGAATATGAACAAAACAATGGAAATAAACAATTACTGTACATGTAAATGTTTAGCTCAGACTGAAATGTGTTGACGGGGAAATGAAAATTGAAATATTTGAATATATTGAAATCATTTAACTGTTGAAACAATCAATACATTCATTAAATAAGGGTTGTAATTAAAATCAATACATGTGAATACGAATATTAAAACATTTAATGATGTATTTACTGGTATGTGATTTGGGCATCATTTAGACCAGGCCATTTGGGGGCCCTAAGCAAAATAATGCAAAGGGGCCCATATTTTTGGCCCACCATTTCGTCACAGTGTACTGTGAAACCCATACATGCAATCCAACCCATACGTCCATATTTTGTATATTAATCAGATTTTGTTGCACTGCATACTTCAAACGTCTCACCCCAAATGATTGTCAGTACTTACAGTAGATAGCGCCAAACTTTTTCTAAAAGAGGAAAGAAAGGTTAAGGAATCATTTTTATTTTTTTAAGCTTGTAATCAAGTATCAAAACTCACAAAAGTCAAATAAAGCAAACTGTAGTAAACAAAATAGAATATAAATTAAACAATTGCCAGATTGCCCCCCCCCCCTAGTGGTCAGGGGCCCTAAGCAGCTGCATAGTCTGCGTATAGGCTGGGCCGGCCCTGATTTAGACCAGGGGTCCCCAACGACCGGGCCGCGGTGAACCGGTACTGTTCCGTGGCACATTTGGTACCGGGCCGCGCAGAAATGATAACGACTGCATTATGGCCGATTGATTTTGGCCTGTGCTGCTCAACACACCAATATCCCTGTCTACTCTAGATATACAACTACAGGATAGATTGGAGGTCGTCAAAGAAATGCGTTGAATGGACTGTTAGCAGTACATCTTGTTTTGGATATCTACGTGCGCTTGGCCTCGATAATAACGTATGACGTAGGTCGTCGCTGGGGTCGGGCATCGAGAATCGACGGGAATCGGTTCTATCGCTCCGATGCTCCCGGAATCGTTCCAATTTTTACATTTCGATTCCATGTTTCGATGCCCTGACCGGCAAGTGGAAAAAAATTGCTCAAGTTCAAAGACTGATATTTATATACATGTTCATTGAGAAGTTCATATCATTTAAAAAAATCGAGAAGTTAACACTTGAATATGAACCATGCATTTTTTTTACCCTGCCTCCTAAAAGAATCCAAATCGATAATCGTTCGGAACCGGAATCGATGCGTGGAACCGGAATCGTTCAATTTCAAACGATGCCCAACCCTAGTCGTCGCCCATCACATTTGTTCCCGGAAATAATCAGCCCCCACACTAGAATGACTAAAAACAGACGTCTTTGGACAGATTTTTTACGGTGAAAAGGGAACCTGACGAGTCAGAAGATGAGCCTACAACCTCGAAGAAAACAAAATCTATGCTACTTCCCAATCACTAAAGACCCATGAACTGCGAAGGAGTGGATTCGTGACCCCTATGTGAATAAACCGAGTGATTTGAGCATGTCTGTGCAGCAGTAATATCAGCTTGCAGAGATGGCAAATCACGACGACCTTAAACGTACATTTGAGACACCAACTCTACCGAGGTTCTGGATTCAAGTCATTTCGGAATATCCTGACATCGCTAGGAGAGCACTAAATACTGTGCTACAATTTCCAACATTTCGTCGTGAAGCGGGCTTCTCGTCTCAACGAAACAAGATCAGGCCTCCCGCTGTTTCAGCGGGTGAGTTGTGTTTTCCCTGCACTTAACACGACGGGGCTGTAAACAAATTTTAATGTTTGCTGTAGTTTCCTTCCACACATTGCCAGTGTTTTGACAAATTTGGCGTGCGTGTAACGTTAAAAATGAGTGAATAAAGCGATTCCAAAGTACACACTACTAACTTTCTTTAAAGAAAGGAATATTAACTTACTTTTAGTATGTTAGCTGCACACAACTGCACGCAGCTCTCTCAATTAACGACTTTGCCGTGTCATTAAGCATTCATTTACGCCATTTTCGTGTTGCACATGTATGTTTATGATGTAAATAGTTTTTTAGCACCGCTGGATAACAATGAGAGTCCAATTGAATATAGAAAAGGTCTGTTTTCACCGCCACAAAAGCTTTGGGAGCAAAATTTTATCAGGGTGCAAAATTTGACAGAACACCGGTCCGTGGAAAAAAGACCCAATTCACACCGGTCCGTGGCACAAAAAAGGTTGGGGACCCCTGATTTAGACCCCCCAAAAAAATGCTAACAAACTCACCATTTTCAGTCAATTTTTTTTATTTCTTGAATATAAAGCCAGACATGTGACACTTTGACTCCTCCCCATTTCTGCAAGTTAGCATTAAAATTTAAAAAAAAAAAAAGTCACAAGGCTGAGGTCCATCCAGTGACAACAGTGGCCAAAACCTGACCCGACTCGACAAGAGAACCGAGACCCAAACCGGTGAGGTAACGTGACGGACGGCGGAGAGGAGGTGGGACCGACGTGGCTCCGCCAGTCGGGTTGAGGTCTTGAGGTTTTTTTAATTGGCTTGAGGTTTTGTGGTTTTCATTTTTTTTTTTTTTTAAACTGGTGAGTTTTGCTAGCTTAAGCGCTGTGCTACGTGTGCCGGTCCGGTCACGCTAGGCCCCTCCTCGCCAAATAGCCAAATCCCGTCGTCACGGTTTCCCCGGGCCAAAAGACGTCCGCGTAGATTGTCACTTGAGTGGATTTGTGAGCATCGTATGCTAGCCGTTCACTAAAATTCATTTCGACCGGGACGGCTAGCCGCGAGCGCTCACATTTCATCGCCGCGGACGACGTCGGGAACCCCTTCGGCCCGGCCGGCGCCAATCCAAGCGGATCGAACGTCTATCTCCGTCGAAATGGCGGCCGATGTTGGGAGAAGGCCCTATGAAATGATTTGAGCGAGCGCCCGTTTTTCCCTTTCCGCCAGGACGGCAAAATGACCGCGGCGCACCCCCTCTGGCGACGAGAGGTAACTGAGCTTAAGTAGAGGTTAGTTTTGGCGCGTCGTGAGCCGATCTCGACGACGGCCGCTTTTGTAACGAGGCGGAATAGAAGGACGCGGTTCTCCCAAACGGTCGTGCGGCAGACGGCCGGCGTCCGTTAGGGGGCCCTCGCCGCGCAGCCCTCGGGCTCCTCCCGATTCGGGCCGCGTGGCGGAGACCGACTCGCGGGGGTCCTCCCGGACCTCGGCGGAGGCGTCGGGAGGACCCGGACGCGCGTCAGTCGGGCCCTGTGGCGGAGGCGCGGGGGCCCTCGGCGCCGTCCTCCCGCCCCGGGGAGGGGCCCCCGGCGCTGGTAGTCTCCGGCGAGGCGGCGCTGTTTGGCGCGCGGTGTCCCGGGTGGTTCTTGCGGAGGTGCTGGTTGAGGATGGCCTGGAAGGGGAAACTCTTGGCGCAGAGGCGGCAGGTGAAGGGTTTGTTGCCCGTGTGTTTGCGGATGTGGTACTCCAGCTGGTCCTTGCGCGTGTACTTCTTCCCGCACAGGCGACACGCGAAGGGCGTGATGCCCATGTGCAGACGCATGTGGCGGTCCAGACTGCCTTTCTGGTTGAAGGACTTGCAGCAGTAAATGCAGGTCAGACGCGGGTTGTAGCGGTACCAGCGCTCGCCCGCCGGGTCCCCGCCGTAGTCCTCGTACGCCGCCGCCGCCGCCTCCTCGCCCTGCAAAGCGGGCGGCCGGCCGGTCAAAAACGAGTTCCGAAACCGTCACTCGGATCGGACGTCTCGACTCTGTCAACGGCAGCCAACGAGTTGGTAAAAAGTCAACATTCAATGTCGTCACCATTCAATCGCAGTTCACCTCCTCGTGGTTATGGCTCGCTCCCTGTGTCACATTTTGATCCATTTTCTGAAATTTAGCTCATTGACTAACTGTGTGCAATCAAAAAAAGTGTAAATAATGATATTGCAAATGAATCAATTGATTGAAGGACCCATTTTGGAGAAATATAGTTGAATTACGATGACTTATTTGACTGTTTAAAACTTGCTTGGTATTTCTGTTGATTTTGGGGCATTTCAAGGCCATTTCCTCGGGCCACTTCTTGTTGATTTGGGTGAAATTGGTGAAAATAATGATAAAATTGGAAAGTCGTAATCCTAAATAAAACCAAGTTGACATCAAAAATTCAAAAAATGAATTATAAAAATATAACAAATTGGAATCAAGCAGAATAAAAAAAGACAAATGGGTGTTGCCTGTGTGCATTTTTTTAAAATCTCTTTGGCTGCCGTTAAAAGCAATAGACGTGACCTGTGAGTTGGCGCGGCGCAAATCTTTGCCTCCGCTCGGAGATTCGCTCTCGGCTCCCTGATGTTCGACGAGGACCGGGGCAGCGTCGCCGTAGCCGGACCTGAAGAAGGAAAGAAAGAGTTTATCGTTAGAAGGCGTCCGATCCGTCGGAAGCGGGAGGCTGACGGACGGCGAATGAACGGAGCGCTTAGGCCCGCCTCTTTCGCCACGCTAGCCCCCGTAGCATTTTAGCACGCCGTGCCATTCCGTAGTTTAGTTTAGCACCCGCTCTCTGGAAACGTCACGCAACGTTAGCATTAGCATCTCACCGATCTTCTTTGCGCATCATGTCTCCATCTAACCCCGTCCTCTGCACTCGCACTGACTGTCCTCTTGAACTACATCCTCTTTGGCCGTCCTGCCTGGGATATGGAAATTGAGCATCCTTTTTCTATCTCTCCTCTAGACATCTCAGTCTGGCCTCGGTCTCCAAATCCTCGCTCATTCCTGATCCTAGCCATCCCCGTCACTCCCAAAGAGAACCTTAGCATCTTGGTGTCGAGCATCTCAACGATACCGCACTAAAATGACGTCATCGGTATTGGCGAGTACTGAAAAATCACGGATGCTGCGCAACGCCTACTTTTCGAGATCGGGCTACCGACCGCCGGCCGGCCGTTCGCCCTGCCCGAGATGGCCACCGGGACACGCGTGGCAGATGTTTTGACATTACGAAAATGTTTTCAAAATCCCTCGAGAATAAGCACGGTACGTCTTCGCTCGAACGACGACTTTGACGGGAACGCGGCCGCGTCGGCCACGAAAGGTCTTTTCGCGCTTCCGCCGTCGATGGAAACGAATTTAGCGCTAGACGTCCGATCCGATTCGAGCGGGAGCAAACAAAGTCCGCGCGCCGACATCGGAACGGAGCGCTCGTCAACGACTCACCCCTCGTCGGCCGGGCCGGGCTCGGTCTTGACGGCGACCCGTTCCTCGGCCTCCGGCGGGACGGCGGACGCCTCCGGGGGGCCCGGAGGGCCGGTTGGCTCGGGCCTGCGCTCCGCCTCCGGATCGGCCAGTCCCATCTTGAGGTGGATCCCCTCCAGGACGCGCGTGCAGCGGTCGATGACCTCCTGCATCTGCAGGAAGCTGGCGGCCGTCAGGTAGCTGACCACGTCGCGGAGCGGCAGGCGCAGGCGCCCCGTGTAGCAGAAGCCCAGCAGACGCTCGAAGACGGACGCCCGGCGGATGACCGTCAGCGACACGGCGCTCATCTGGCTCAGGGACGTGTGGTCGCGGAAGTACGGCGAGCTGGCGGCCAGGACCGCCTTGTGGGCTCGGAAACTGCGGCCTTCCACGTGGACCACGATGTCGCACAGCCGCCCTTGCGCGCGAAGCTGGTTCAGGTGCGACAGGACCGAATTGCCGAAGTCCGGGACGTCCAGCTGGATGCTGTCCGAGCGCTCCATGGCCACGGGCGAGCGCCCTGCGGCTTTGCTGCCAAGGCACAATCATTGTCGGTTACGCGCACGGACAAACGGATCGACTCTTGCGACGGCGATCGACGACCGGTCGCCCTTCTGCCGTCGATTGCGATGAGTAGTAGGCGGCAGCCGACCAGTTACGGTAACTAGTTGTAATTGAACAGAATTTATAGTGGTCGTCGGTTTGGTCTCAACATTGGTAGGGACAATACACTTTTTGCTGGGGATGGGACATTAATAAGGCCAAACAGACTAGTGTTGCGATCGCAACGCTAGTGCAGGTAGCTCGCGGCATCCGAAAAAAAAAATTCTTATGTACATAGTTAATTATGATTATGTTGTATTTTGTGTTGTGTGAGCAACATGTGAGGTTATGCAGCACCACTCTCTCGCTAAACAGCTTCTTGCCACGTTTTTCTAGTTCTATAGTTTCCAGCAGAGTTCACTCCATTTCTCACAGTTAAATTCACGTTAACAGTACAAAACACAAACAGAAGGTCACTTCTAAGCGCATTCCTACTCGGGTTTTGCAGTTTAGCAATTTCACACTGCAGTTTCGTGGTATGCTAACTAATACAGGTTGACCTTTCAGTAGAAAAATTTGTGGTGTTTTCTCACCTCCACAACATTGGCGTATTTTTAAATGACTTACAGTGGCTGCTGCTGGCCGAAAAAAAACTTCTAACATCCCCTTCTTCGAATGGGGCGGAGGCGGCGGCATATTGTCGACGCGTATTTCTGTCAGGGCTGTGCGAGTTGGAGCGTTCGGGGGTGGGCGGGTCGCGTCATCAGCCAATCAAAAGCGCGTTTGAGGTGGGGGGGGGGGAATGGACCGGCACATTCAGCAAGTGAAACGGGGTAAATGTACGTTTGAACATCATGAAAATAATTTACTTCATAAAGGTAGGGTCAATTCTATCCTTGACAAGACATATGTGAAGACGATCTAAATGAGCTATATAACTCAAGTCATGACATAATGCATATGAGGTTTCTTCAGAGTTGGTGGGGACAATTTGAGCATCCTGAAAAGTTGCTAGTGTTATGTCCCGATGCAAACCTATGCCCATGTTATTATTGTATTTTGGGTTGTTTTGCATGATTAAACATCGATTAAGTGAGAAAAGTGGAATAAAAAATGCAAATGGCGCGGAGATGCTTTGCTCTGCTGCTCTGTAAGTCACTTCCTGTTGCTGAAATTGGGGCATGCACTCGATCTTTCTTTCAGTGACTCCTTCTTGATTTAGGTTCAATTCCAGGCACTTCATTTCCGGGTGTGGGTAACTCCCCCACCCCCTCCGATGATCGGACCGCGTTATCGGTGCGCGGGAAGGTCAACTCACGCGCGGCGTGGCGTGGCGTAGCGTAGCGCTGGCGAGCGGGAGCGAGCTTCCACCGCGCGACGGTCAGCTGCCGTGCCGTGTGACGTCACAGAGCAGGTCTCCCCGGCCGGCCGCTCGGGTGGGCGGAGGTTCCTGAAGCATCGGCACTTCCGACGTTTGCGAAAGGAGCTCCTCGCATCACCGGCCGGGGCTCGGCTGCCATTCGGCGGGGTCGACCTTCCTTCACGTTCGCTCGGGGGGCTCCGGGCCGCGGTGGCTCTCCGTCGTCGTCGACCTCCTCCTTGTCGTCATCCCGCTGGGAGCGAGCGAACCGGGAAGGAAGAAAAGGGAGGGCGCGGGGAACGCTGGGAGTTGAAGGAAAACTGCGCTCCTCGTTAACTACAACTCCCGGCGTGCCCACTAGCTCCCGCCCCCCAGTGACTGACGGGACGGGAGCGCTTATTTATGACGCTTTATTGAGGTGAAAACATCAAATGTGTTCATGGACGCATTGCAGTAATGGATTTACGACTGTAAAATTAGTTTTAAATCAATAAATTACACATTAATCTTTTACTGTGAATACGTATTATTTTACCCTGCTTCAACTAATTAGTCATAGACTAATACATTTCTCTTCAAAGATAACCGGTTATGTGGCCCAGTCTACGATTTGTTACCAAAATACAGTACTTGTATCAGCCATAGTGTCTATTTGTGTAGATTTTGATTATGTTAAACTATTTCTTTTGTTTAGGAGCCTGGTTATCTTCCTTTGCTTATTGTTTGACTTTCTACTTTGGTTTCGATTAATAGGTGTGGGCGTGGTTTTAGGTAATCAGCCTTTGACACATTTCAGCTGTTATGCCTACTTCAAATTGGGCTGTCAGAAGGAGCCAAGTCAGTTGAACACACAGAGCGAGGCGAGGGGGTTAGCTGGCTCAAGGCATATTTTCTGTTGACCGTTGTTTCACTGCTGCACGTTGTTGTTTAGTTCTGTTTATTTGATTAGAAACCACAAGTAGTATTGTTTGAATTCTGAGTTGGAATAAAAACCTTAAACTTTACGTTCAGTTTATCTTGAACGATTCAACGAGTCAAGGAACCCAGTGCCTTCTAAGCCTCTCGGTGGCTATTTGTCAAAAAACAGTCCCCACAGTACTAGTATTTTGTGTCATTTATTTAAAACTGATTTTACAGTCTTAAATCCATGACTGTAATGCATCCATTTGATTTTTATACCTCAATAAAGCATCATAAATAAGCGCTCCCATCGGGGGGGGGGGGGGGGGCATTTCAAGCCCTTTGCATCCAAACTTAGCAGACACCACTGGCTCTCCACCCATAGACGCACCTTCACTGTTTATTATGTTGTTTAAATCTTATTTTGAATCAATCATTTCATCGGTCGACACCCGTGTCTCGGCTTCCCTTATTTTTGTCATGTGCCTGTGCTTATGACAACACCTTGTTTGTCGGTACTTGCCAATTCCGATACCACCATTTTAGTGCCGGATCACCCGTCAATACTGGTATCAGTATTGATTTCTGAGTAAAAAACGTCTTCCCAAAATCAACTGGAAGTGACCGAAAATGTACAGGTTGTAACCCGAAATAAACAGAAAGTCACCCAAAAATGTACTGTACATGAAGTAAGCCCTTTTAGTACAAAAAAAGGAAGTGACCCCAAATCAACTCATTCTCAATTTATTGCGCAGTCAGGCGCAGGTGGCGTTTGCGTGCTCCGTCCTCGACGTGACTTCAACTTTGACCCGGATCCCGCTCGCGCTAGTAAAAGTGGAGCGGAGGCCTCGGAAGCGGGACAGCTGATCCCGGTCCACCGAGAGCCGGCAGGATTGATCGGACGCTGCCTGAGATGCGTCTGGGCAAAACAATCAACTTAATTCTTTCGGTGGCAGGTGTTGCAGAAGATAGATCTTTCTGTCGTGAATGTGACATATATTATTGCCAGACCCAAAATGAACACCCGGAAATGTCCTAAAATAGACAGGAAGTGAAGCGGAATGGCCAAAAGTGTCAAGGAAGTGACCCACAAATCGACTGGATGCTGTCAATTTCCCCAAAGTCATCAGAAATTGATCTAAAAATGGCAACAGGGAAGTGCCAAAAATCAACAAGGAGTGAGCGGAAAATGCCCCAAAATCAACAGGATGCGACTCCCAAAACATCTTACCCACGACAAAGAGAAGCACGGCGTCGCTGGCTCGCGAGCGAAACTGAAGGTCCCGCCGGGCTCGGTAGCGGCAGGTCAGGTTGACGGGCAGCCAGGTGGCGGGCTTCTCCCACACCGCCAGCTGGGCGCCCGTCAGGTTGCGGCGGCACGCGCCCTCGGCGATGCGCCACTCGTCTCGGTAGAACTCGCACTCGTAGACGGGCCGAACGGGCGGACGGCACCTCACCTCCGCGACGTCCTCCGGCGACAGCAGTCCGGGGCCCGCGCTGAGCCGGGGAGCGGGACCGCTGCCTGTGTGCGTGCGTGCGTGACGATATGCTTTATATTCCCATTTTGTAATCCATACGCTCCTGCCATAAATCGTCACTGTTCATCCGGATGTGATTCTCATATATCGTATTGGCCCGAATATAAGACGACCCCCTCTTTTTCAAGACTCGAGTTTGAAAAAAGACTTTCTGAACACCAAATTATTTTTTATACAGAAAATAATGACAGTTCATCTGAAACAAATGGTTATAACCATATATTTGAGAGAAAAAGCATGTTATTTTGCCTCATTCAAATCTTGATATCTGAACATTTAAATATGTCAACTAAAGTGCAATCACATTGGTAAATGAATGGCTTCTGTTTTTTGAATTGTAAATAAACCAATCTATTGTGATAAAACAAAAAAATTGCAAGAACTGCATTAACCATCAAAGTGAAGTCTAACTGTATGTCTTCAAAACAAATCTGAATAAGGAAAAGCATTGCAGTAAAACAAACTGGTTCAACTAGTAGCTGAGATCTGCCATGACAGAACATCGCTTCAATGATCCAAGTTGGATGGACGTCCTCGTGGCTACCCCCGTCTCATCTGGCTAGATGGACCCCTTCTTGTTCCTTTACTCCACTGCATGGCCATTAGCGGTCCTGGGGTTCCTGTCTATCCATCCTGGGAGTGGAGCTCTCCTGACTGTGGTACTCCCCAAGGTTTCTCATTTTTCTCCCGAAGACTGGAGTTTTTCCTTGCCGACATGGAGGGTCTAAGGATGGGGGATACCCAGGACTTGAATTTATTTATTCATCTTTGTTGCTTCATTTGCTGTTTCTGATTGTGTATCAAATTGCCTCTGCAAAGCCCTTTGAGACAACCTTGTTGTGATCCAGGGCTATACAAATAAAATGGAATTGAATTGAATGATATCTGGCGCCATCTAGCGTCGCGAATGGGTATAATGTCTATACCGCGAATATAAGACGACCCCCTCTATTTCAATATTATTTCAATGCAAAAAAAAACCACCGTCTTAAATTCGGGCCAATCCGGTTATGTCTATCTTAACTCATTGACTGCCATTGACGGCACGGGATGTCCGATCCATTCTGACAGGGAGGGGCAAATGAACTTTGGTTACTAGTTAAAAAGCTATCGTCGCAACCAGTTTCTCTACAAATGACATTTTCCCCAGTGACGGTTCCGCCCCTAGTTTACGCTAATCTGGCTACGACTCACCCCAAACCACAACGGCGACGCCGTCGCTGGACACGGACGTGTATTCTTGGAGCCGATAGTCGCACCTGAGCGAGAGTTGGCTTCCCACGGGGGCGGGGCCAAGCAGGACCGAAGAAGTCAGACGGAAGACGCAGACGTAGTCCGAAGCCGTCAAGACTCGAAAGGGGACGCGGGAGTCGCCGCGGTAGAGACGGCACTCGCCTCCGCGGTAGTCGATGGGGAGGGTACACGCCAGCTCCAGCGTGTCCCCGTCCTCTATGTCGTTAGTGCTCACCAGGAGAGCCGGCTTGTCTGCAAAGGTGACGAACGACGTTGCACCCAGCCCACACCTTATATTTACACAAGTAGAGCATGCAAAAAAATCTTTCAAGAGTACTAGTAGATCATGTTTGAGCTCACATAAATGTTATCCACTAGGATTCGTGTTTAAATCTCGGAGCCGGGTTGCAATGCTGTTGTGGTTCTGAATTCGGTTTGAGATGGTATTCTCATCTTTGACCGTGTTTGAGATTACATTTCAATTCTGGACCTAGTTTGAGCTCCCATTCTGATTTTCCACAAAATTGAAGATTGATGTTTAAACTCTGGAGAAAGGTCGCGATCTCGTTAAGGTTCCGGACCCGGTTTGAGATCGCCTTTCAATTCTGATCATATTGTGGTCCTCGACCGGGTTCGGATTGTAGAGCGGCGACTCACCCGTCCATACGTATCTGGCTGCAGCTGACTCGCCTGTTGATCAAAACCAAAGCTGTATCCTGTTGCTATTTTGAAAAGGACCCAAAGAAGAAACTTACAACAGAGAGTCCACGTGAAGACCAGGATGAGATATTTCATGTTGCGTTGATACAAATGCTTCTTATTCTGAATTGTGAAAGAAAAATGTCAACGTGTGAAAGAAAAATGTCAACGAGTGGACCGCCGCCTAGTGTGCGAGCCAATCGGGCACGGGGTCAACATCCAAACAACAACTCCAGTTCCTCGTGGAACCCCTCGGGGGCAGCAAACATTCAAAATGCCTTCCCTGTCGCACACGTGCAGCGGTCTTGGTTCAACCCGGGGTACCCACCTGGTCCAGATCTGGACTATCGAGTTGGCGGGGCCAGCGAGTTCTTAAAAAAATTTTTTTTTGCTCTCTATCCATTTATTTGATTAAGTGCTAGCAGGGTTAACATAGACGATCAATGGCGACATTCTAATAAGGTCACACACGGGAAGTGGAGAAGTTGAATGTGGCAGTTAACAAGAAGACCTGGAGTGAGTTCAATGGGAAAAGCAAGTCCTAAATTGAAAAACAGAATATGGCGTGAAACCGGAACGAGAACAAAGCTAGCAATATTTAAAAGCAGCGGTGTCCAAACTATGGCCCCCGCGGCCCGGTTTTTATCAGGGCTCGGCGTGGACGGGTCCTTCCGGCAGGAGAAAGGGGCCGTACCGGCCGCCGGCGGGTGGAGGTGAGCGCTGTCAGAAGGGGAGGGGGCCAAAACTACCTGAGGAGGCGTGGCGGGCGGGCGGGGTCAGGACGGTTCACCCAGATCCTTTTGGAGCGAGGAAGGGGCCTTCCCGTGCAGTTAGGGGGGAGCTCAAACTACCCAGGGAGGCGGGAACGGGTACCGGTCGGTCGCGACGGCTCGGCCGGATCCTTTCAGCAGGAGGGAGGGGCCATCGCTGGCGGGGAGGAACCCCGGGACTCCTCCCCTTCGGGACGCGAGGAGTTCTCGGAGCGCCCGCGGCTGAATTCGGCGGCGGCGGCGCGAGCGGAGACGCGGAGGCGGTCCGACCCGCACAGCAGCGTCTCCAGGAAGGCGCGTCGCATCTCCTCGCTGGTCAGCGTGTAGATGAGCGGGTTGGTGGCCGAGTTGAGCACGGCCAGCGCCAGGAACCACTGGGCCCGGTAGAGGATGGCGCAGCCGTGCGTCCGGCAGGCGGCGTCCAGCAGCAGGAGCACAAAGAGCGGCGCCCAGCAGGCGATGAAGCAGCTCAGCACCACCACCACCGTTTTCAGCAGCGCCATGGAGCGCTCGCAGCTCTTGGCCCCCCCCTCGCGCGGGACCAGGCGACGGCTGCGGGCGCGCACCAGGGCGTAGATGCGGGCGTAGAGGGCCACGATGGCCATCAGGATGACGCTGAAGACGGTCGTGCAGAAGAGGATGTAGGTTTTGTGGTAGAGGGGCAGCACGGTGGAGCAGCGCTCCAGCCGTCCGATGCAGTTCCAGCCCATGAGGGGGAGGCCCCCCAAGAGGGCGGCCACCATCCACACGGCGCTGAGCAGCGGGAAGACGCGGCCGGCGCGCCCCCCGTCGTGCACCTTCATTTTCAGCATGGTCAGGTGGCGTTCCACGGCGATGGCCAGCAGGCTGAAGACGGAGGCCGCCAGGGCCACGAAGACCGAGCCCTCGCGCAGGAACCACTGGGTGGGCGTCAGCCTGTAAGTGTTGGCGCCCGACAGCAGGATGTTGGCGGCGTAGACCACGCCCGCCAGGAGGTCGGACAGCGCCAGGTTGCCCAGGAAGTAGAACATGGGCTTGTGGAACTTCTTGGTCCTCCAGATGGTGGCCAGGACCAGGAGGTTCTCCAGGACGATCAGGCAGCACACGGCCAGGAAGACGGCCGAGTCGGCCTTCAGGCCCGACCCGTCCCACTTGCGCAGCTTGCCGGTGTAGTTGTAGTGCCTGGCGATCAGGTCCGAGTGGGCGGGGTCCGCCATGGCCCCGCCTCGAGCGAGACGGCCGGCCGGCCGGCCTTCACCGCCTCATGACCTGACCCCCAAAAGAGCCCGAGCCCCTCCGTTTACATAACCCTCAAAAGACGGCGGACGGAGAGACGGAGAGGAGACTGACCGAGAAACTGTCGGGCAAGGACGGAGGAGCTGGCGGGAAAAGCAAAAGAATCCGCTTTTGAACGAACGACGACGGCAGACGGAAAGCCGAGCGGGCGAAGGGACGCTCGCTCGCTCGCTGGCTGGCTGGCTGGCCACACACGCACAGAGGAGGGGGACAAAGATGGGTTCAGGGGCCCCCTCGATTCTAACTTCTTGGCTCCTCCCTCCTTAACCCTTTATAGTGCCACTTCACTTTAATATCATTCATTATTGATGGGATTTTTATTTTGGGGTTTTTGAAGAAATGCATTTTGAAAACAATCAACTCAAAACTAAACGAACAAGTAAATGTGAGACCATTTGCTGCGTGGGCTGGTCGCTAGGCAAACTTCCTGTTTATTTTCATGTCACTTCCTTGTTCATTTTGGATCACTTCCTATCCATTCCTGTTGAGTTTTGGCCATTTATGGGTCACGTGTTCATTTCCTTTTTGGGTGGCTCACGCCCTGTTAACTTTGGGGCATTTTGAGTCACTTCCCCTGACTTTTGAGGTCACGTCCAATTTATGTGGGATGACTTCCTGTTTTCTTTTCTGGGTCACTTGTTTCTTTTCATGAAAAAAAGAAACTTTGGTTGTAGCACTCAAACCTTTTTGTTGCTCTTTAATTGATATTTCACTCTTTGTCTGTTATTGGTGGCACGAGATGTCCAATCTGTGCGGGAGGGAGGGACGTCAGCGAAAGTTTCATTCGCCGCCATTGTCCCATTTCAAATGGATTGGACATCTACTAGTGATGAAAAGAGTCACGCGATTGGACGTCCGTCGTCGTCGATAGCACTGAAAGTGAACTCGTTCACTACCGTCGGCGGCGTCGGACGTCCGATCCGTTTGGTCCGAACGGACGGACGCCTTTCTCGATTTGCCAGTTTGCCGGCCGAAAGCTTTCGGACACGTGACGCCGGGGTAGCTCTCGACGCGGTTCGGGGGTTCGGTTCGGGGCGCATTGTGGCGAACAAAAGAGCCTCTGGCGAGTCGGCGAGCTGCCGAGCGTCGCCGTGGCAACCCGCGTGCGCGCGCGGCGGGCGTGAACGAGCCGAGCCGCCGGCGGGGGAAAAAACAAAAATCAAAGAAAAAACAACAACAACAACACACGAAAGCCTGCCGCACATGTTTTGCGCTGCTTTGCAGCTACCGCGCAGGTAGGTCTCCTGACTCTGGACCAGTTCTGCATGGGAACTTTTAAATGAGGATTCCTTTTTAAGTTTGGCTGGAATGCGCTTCGGGAGGGGCTCCCATGCATTCAAGTGGGCTCATTAGAATGCACCCCCTTAACGGACCCCCTTTGTCAGCAGTGTGGGAGCTCGGAAAGAGGGATGGTCGGAGCCCCCCGCCTCCCCACGGCTCTCAGGTGTCCAATCCCCAGGCCGCGGGCCAACCTTAGACTAAAAATTCAAATGAAACTCCCCGTCGTTGACAGCAGCGACGACGGTCGCCCGGGGCGGCAAATTACTAGGTGCCCGTCCAGACCCGGCGGCATGGGCGGGCATTAGGGGGTAGGGCCCGCCCTGAGAGACTGCTGTGCCCGCCCTAGCTCGATTAGACTGTACTGTGTCATTTTTGGAATCTTCCACAAAACACACTGTCATTAGACACACACACACACACACACACACACACGGAGAGGACGAACCCTCTATTCATCCTATCATGATCTGTCGTCATTCAATTCAACCAATCTGAGCTGCGAACGAAGGCAATTTCTAGCCAATCACAGATAAGGGGGGCGGGCCGACTCGTCGGCCATTGAGTGCTCATGTTTATCAGTGCATATGTTATGTTTACGCTGAAGCACTTTAGTTGAACAAATGCCCACAGAACTGCACCATTGTTTTTCGCATTCCTGTCAAGTTGTACGGTTTCAGCGTCATTTGTACAAGTGAGCACCGATTTTTAAATGTGTACGCCGTATGTTCAAAATCTGTACGTTTATAGTGCATTACGTTTTTTTTCCTCCATTCGGACTTTGTCACTGTTTCGGCACCGAGACATTGTGCGTCCCCGTTACTACGTTGGTTGAATGTCGCGAGGAGAAAATTTAGAGAGACTGAGAGAGAAGAGTGTTTTGACGCTGTAGCAAACACGATGCTAGGCTAGGTGGCTCCAATATTTCCTGACTGTAGCCGACAGCCTACGATCTACGCCTAGGTATCAAATGCTTATAGAACTACATGCGAAATGACAGACGGCGGCATTAATGAACGGCCGCCATTTGGAAGCAGTAGACTCCTCAGAAAGGCAAACTTAAGTCACTTTTTATCAAAAATACTCCTAAATCGGCAACAACTTGACTTGAATCTATCTCTAAATCAGTACTTCTCAAATGGTGGGGCGCGCCCCCCCAGGGGGGCGCAGAGCGATGCCAGGGGGGGCGCGAGTGACCTCGGGGAACATGCTTTTTTTTTTTTTTGCCGTACTAGATAGAATAAAGTGTACTTGCACATCCACTCCGTGGGTGGCAGTGGCGCTCTCATTTTCAAAGTGCGTGCAGTATTTTTGAAGTAAGCAAGAGCACACGGAAGAGACTCATGCAGAGCTGGACTCTCACGCAGCGACCCACTGTCTTCTTCGGTTCTCACGTGTCCGGCCGAGAAGTGCCGTTTTCAGCTTGGGATCGTCACGACCACCGCCCTCACCTACGGTTCTCCCTCGGCCGCCGAGAATGCGCTTTTTTCGGGCCGTTTGCCTTTGACTTTTAATATAGTGGGAAATGAGGAAAGACCACTGTTTACTGAGTCTAAAAATGATTATAGCGGAGAAGCCAAATCAGTTAAGACGCCACTTAAAGACATTAGACCTCAATCTCATTGATAAGCCGCTTGATTGTTTTTCAGCGAAAATGTGCCGAATATTGCCAATTGTCACAATCGTCCCGCTTTGTCAGTGTTATATCAGTAAACCAGTGAGCACTGTGGTGAATCAGCGAAAATAAAAACTTTCCTTCTGTCCAAAGACTTTTTCCCCTCTTCTATTCAGTTTTGTTTTTTTTTCGGTCAAATTTTTTGGCATGTTGTCCTGAAGAGTAAATGTTTCTAATCAATTTGAATTTGTTGTTATTTACTGATTTTATTACATTTTATTTTTCAGTATCAAATGGTCAAAAATGTACCTTGAGTGTATTTTTACAGTTTGGATGTGACTTTTTTTTTTTTTTTTTTTTTAACTTCAGGCAAATTGATGTGCCTTAAGTCTTTTCTGTTATAAGCAACACAATGTTAAAAAAGTTCTACTTTATTATAAGTTGATCTATGTTACTTTTTTTCTTTAATAGAAAAAAATGGACACAATGGTAGGCTGAGGCGTACTTATAATAGTAATATAGACGAATGATACTATTTACAGTGGCGGCAGAGAGTTGGGGGGGCGCGAAACATTTACGTCTTCCTTGGGGGGGCGTAACAGAAAATAATTGAGAAGCACTGCTCTAAATGATGAAAAAGTTTTCAAACTTTAACATGCCGAAAGTAGACAGAAGGAAACTAATGCAAAAACGGTAGCAATTTTAACAGTTGATTCACAACATTAAATGATTTCCAAACATAGCAAAGGTTACTATGTTTTTTTTGTTTTGTTTTTTAAATGAAAAAAAAAAACATGAAAGGTAACACCAGTTACCAGTAACTAATTACTCTTACCTTCAGGTAACTGAGTTACAAACTCAATTAATTTTTGGGAGAAGTCATTTGTAACTAATTAATTACTTTTTAAAAGTAACATTACCAAGACTGGTCATAAAGTCTGCAGAATGAAAAGTGACGAAAGCGGCGATTTCATTCTGCCAATTTGTTGCCGAACACAATTTGCCCGCAACTATTGCTGATCACTTCTCAGAATTAGCAAAAGAAATGTTCCCGACATCAGTAAATTCATTTTATCAATTGACCTTTTTCATTTATAATTGAACACACTAACGAACTACCTTCAAGTCAAACTGAATTGCGAGCTGAAGTTGAAGTGCAGCCATCAAAAGACACGATAGAAATCTCCAAAAGTGCTACATACAGTTATAAGAAAAGTCAATGTTAAATTGTAGTAATCATGATGTAGCTGAAGATATTGATTGTTCTTTGATTGCACCGGGTTATATGTAACAATATATATATATAAATAAATTCATATTATTTTAAAAATGGAGTTTTATTTTTGTTTCATATTGCACGCTATAGAGAACGTTGTAAGATGAGTCACCAATTTGTAAGGGCATACGTCACTATAAGATTGCCAACGGCCTCGGGTTGACAGGTATGTTTTCGTTTGTCTTATAGCTCTTACGATGAACTACCACTTGTGACTTGAGTGACAGAAAATATTTGAGTGCACCGATGTAGTAATGTACGGGTAATAATGCCACTGTTCAGGCTAAATTTACGTTGAAGAAGTGTGCCTCCCCCCAAAAAATGTAATGCACCCCCTGTAATTTCTTTCTGCAGCCGGGTCTGGGCCCGTCCACACCAGTGATTGCCTACTATTATAATTGGCGCCGCTAGTGTTGCAATGACACCTCCCGCAGACTGCAGTTACTGTCTGCATGCAACCCCAAAAGGAGAAGGAGGCGGGCCGAAGGTTTGGATCATGTTAACTGTGTCATTCACCTAGGATTGACTTCATTCAAACTTTTTTTTTTTGACCTAGATGTATAATGTGTATATAGTCTTTCTGTTAAGATTTCTTCAATAGTTTAGCCGTTGAATTCATTGACTTTCTATTTTAGAGCGGCACTTTTATTTTGAAAACTGCTGGCGCTTTTATTTCCGGTTCATGCGTCTGCTCCTTCAATGGATGACGTGAAGTGAATTAAAGGCGCTGCACATAGATCGTGAAGGAACATTCCTCACAATGCTGGGTGGAGGAATTGTTGTGGTCAATGTTTTCTATGTCCAATTTTTTCCATTCTTCACACTCTGTTCACACATGACTCTGTCTCTTGTGAAGCGTCTTTGTGTGGCTTGAAAAGCGCTCTAGAAATAAAATGTATTATTATTACTTGTATTGGCGTTTTAGCAAACTCAAAATCAAGCCAATACTGAGTACACCTTCGGAACCTGAATGTACGGGCAATGAACTGCCCACACGGATGGTTTTGGTTTGGTGATTTATTCCAGTCATTCAGCAAACAGTCCACTTTCCAATGCAGCTCATGCTACGGCGTGCTATGGTCCTATGGTAAAAACCGTGTGTCCACCAGGTGCACTCATTAACAGTGGCTCTCTAGGCGCACCTTTATAGTAAAATACCTAATGACATTGGTGGTACCCCCTGGTGGCAAAAACAGTAACACAGTTTCAAAATAAACGCATTGATGCACTGAATTGTGACAGTGAATATGGCTTCTACATTACTCTTAATTTCGTATTCGGTAGCTTGTTTATGACTGCTAACATTACATAGCAGTGAATGTCATGGTTTGAAGGGAGATACGTAGCGTGCAAATGTTCTCTATAGTTGATTTATAGGTCAAATGATGTGCTGTCATGTTTAATAAGCTATAGACCCTACCCACGTGACGTCACAACTCCACTCTCCTGAATGGTACCGCCCACTTGTCCGTCAAAACATAGTGTTAACCTGTTACGGCTACGTACATTTCTCCTATTTACGGCGTGTTTTTCTGCTCCTTAACATTAATAATCAAAATGGTGAAGGCGTGTGTGGCTGTTGGTTGCACTAACTGAGAAGATGGAAGGAGAGACTTGAAGTTTTACCGTATTCCGAGGGATCCAAAGAGGAGAGCGAAATGGACGGCTGCAATTTGACGTGAAAACTGGGCACCAAAAAATCACCACAGACTATGTAGTAGTCATTTTATATCCGGTAAGATGCATTTAAGATATACTTAGAGGGTTTTGGGCTGACAAATAACCACAATTAAGATCATTGCGAGGCTAATCGCCGACAACATACGACGTAGTACGACATAGTTTCAAATTCAAGATGTTTGTGACTTCCCTTTCTTCCACCATCGTTATTTTTTTGAATAATATTTAGCTGGTACCAAGTGAAAGAAACTGGCCTCGTCTACGGGGCTGACAAATAACCACAATTAAGATCATTGCTAGGCTAATCGCCGACAACGTACACGTATGTATGTAGTGAGAGTGCTATCGCTAAACCATATAAACATTAAAAGCCTTAACTCCATTGACAAACGACATGAAATACATTAGACTTGACAGTGGATGTTAGCAATAACAAAAGATTTTGAATTGAAAATTTCCTAACTCACCTTTCCAAGCACAAGATAGATTCCTGTCGAATTTTCGTGGACGAGGACATGTTTCACCCAACCAGCAACGAAGTATTTATAAGCCTCCAAGCTCTTAAAGTGTTTTTCAAATTTTCGTGAGAATAGGCTGATTTTGTGTGGACAAGATCATTGTAAATATCAGCGTAGCAGATGTCAGGCAGACAGGGCGAAGACAGTGGGTCGAAAAACATTGATTTGGGCATCAAATATGGATCTGGCGACTGTATAGAACGAAGCTTTTCCACATAACGCCTTTTATGCAACACATCCAGTGAGTTTACGGCATCAGAAAGCACCGGGTCTTCCATGAAATGCATTTTAAATTCCTCGATCAATTGAAACCAATGCTAATACAGAGACAAAATGACGGACAAGTGGGCGGAACCATACAGCGAGCATGTGGTTTTATGACGTCGGTGGGTAGGGTCTATACACATGAAGAGGTCTACGAATGATGACCATGTTATATGGTAAATGTATGTACATGTATGCACATTTCATCTCCTGTGCCCACAAACCAGAGCCCCTGTAGTGGTCAACAAGCTTCGTATTTGTTGTTGTGCACGTTGAACTGCATGGTTTAATTGAGTTAATAATTGGAACATTCTTAGCAAATACTGTGTTTTGGTGGTTGGGTTGTGCTAACTATACTTCATGCTGTATTTTTTGGGTCGGCCGTTGTTTTTTTTTTGCGATTGCTTTTTTTTTTTCTATGGAGGGCCAAAGCGTCTTGTCGCCCAAGGCACCATGTAGGCTAGGGACACCCCCGGACAGCAGCGTGACTCAACGGCGAGCGGGGATTATCGACGCTAGCCGTCCCGTCGAACAAATCTACCTTACGTTTTGACACATTTATTTTGGATACTCCCACTGTGGAAAAAGCCGTCAAATTATGGGTAGCGATGGGACAGTTTGTCAGGCATATTACCTCCTGTAAATAATATTGCGGTAGCATAGGTATGGTGTATTTCAACAACGTCCTTTAAATAAGACTGTCACTAGAAGTAGCATATTTTAGCAGGCTAATAAAGTCCTTTAAATCATGACTCCCCCCGCCCCATTTTTTGTAGGCTTAGTGGTCAAAAGGCACCGTAAAATGATGTATACTTAAAAATGACTCGCAGCAATGACGTCGTCTTCAAAATGGTAGATTGGCTTGATAGACATTTGACCTGTGATACTAGCTTAACATTTGCCTGTGTTGCAAGGAGAGGTTGTTTTTCACAAAAATTTGGTGATAGGGTAAAGTAAGATGTCTCACTTCACTCCTTCCCATCCACCTAGATAAGCCTGGTCAGCTGACTCACGTGCCACACGGTGCCAGTCAGAAATTGGCACCAAAAAAAAACAGACTAACCGGAAAAAGAAAACGACCACAAAGAAAATTGTAGTTAGCGACTCCGAGGAGATCAGTATCCCGAGGAAGAGAGTTCCGAAGATGATGGAAGGAAACGTAGATCTGGTCGTGGGTCATTTTGTTGTATGATGGATGATATTCTAATATGGTGTAGTAGATCTCCAGTTGCGTTCAGGTGTTTCAAAGATGCGTTTCATCGACCAAACCGGAGGATGCTGTTACTATTCTAAAATTCATTCTGAATTGTCTTATTCTCAAGCTACCTGTTCCATTTGCTATTATGTTTTTGTTTTTTTTTTAATATTAAGATGGAAAAAGTAACTGAATCAGCTTTACCCCTTTCATTTTTGTAGTCTGTCTAGTTTTCACTTTAAAGTAAGATGCAATACTACTTTTATGAACTGGTTATATTTGCAATAGTATTCATCTTGAGTACATTCTGATCATTTCCATTGATAGGAAACATCCCAAACGAATGGGAAATATGGAAACTTTACTGTTTTGTTAGCTTGCTTGGGAGAGAGCAAATGTAAATTAAAAAAAGAAAAATGTAATGTCTCACATTGCCCCAGTCTCCCCTACTACTTTTGTTGTTTTTTTTTTTTTAATCGACTTCGGGACAAGGACCTCCCACTTCGAGTGGCGTTCCAATGATATTTTTCCTGTTCGGAGTTGGTAAAAGTCCGACTTGCCACCTCCCTCGAATGCAGCATTGGCAAGACTGGCCGTATAGAGAGCCCAACTGTCGTGCAATCACAACAAAGTGACAGCGGAACACGGCACTGACGGACGGCAGCCGGAAAGCAGCAGCCGCGAGGGAACGCACGCTCGCTTGCGTCAAGGCGAAGACGAGACCAACTCGAGACACGCACACAAAAAAAGAAAAAGCCGTTCCCGAAATGCTCTACTTGGTCGGTTTGGGTCTCGGCGACGCCGCCGACATCACCGTCAAGGGTTTGCAGGTGGTCAAGAAATGTTCGCGAGTCTACTTGGAGGCCTACACCTCCATCTTGACTGTGGGCAAGGAAGCGCTGGTCAGTAATATCGATCGCCCTTCCTTTTCCCCCCTTCTCAGTGTAAAATGAGCTCTCTCGTGGTCGGCCGACTGGATAGCTAGCTAAAAATGCAGCTCTTTTGGGAAGGTCGAAATGTCATCCCTTCCTGTCGTCTTCCCTGTCCAAAGAAGGCCATCTTTATGGCAATTGCAGCGCGGTATTTCCAAAGGTTCTTTAGAGCAAACTCATTTTGGTTGGCTCATGTGATGTCAATTCCATCTCACACCCACAAATCACTCGCTGCTAGACGTCCGACTGGGAGTTTGGTGCATTTGCAAATGACTTCCTGTTGTTCTTTAAGTGCCAAATAGGCAGAGTTTGACTTGTATTGGGGCGGGCAAAACTTGTGGATGACCCCGAAACGCATTGTCGGCAATAAAACCAACTTATATAGACTGGCGTGCACACATAGACGCCAGGTGGTGCTCAAGCACTGGCCCTTGACCGAGTAAGTGCCCTTATCAAGGTTTGTGTTGATCAAAATTGTGTGTTCCCAAGCGCCGGAGCTATAATCACTGTGACGGGGCCCTCTGTCCTCCAAAGGTGAACACGCGCCACAGTACAATAGCTCACATCCACGCTCCCGCATGCAGCCCCCATGCAGAGGTCACAAATAATCTTTATGTGCCCTGCTAAACTTCAGTTGCTGAACTACTTGTCTCGTATCTTGCCTGAAAAGGAAAATTCAAGTGTTTTGTTAAACCTCGCTCGGTTGCTATTTATCTAAATAAATATCCGACCTTCCTGTGTGGCGTTTGCGTGCTCTCCCCGTGCCCGCGTTTTTTTCCCCCGGGTACTCCGGTTTCCCCCCCGCATCCCAAAAAGATGCACGGTTGGCTAATGGAGCACTCAATATTGTCCCTACGTACGCTGAACGGTCGTTCGTCTCCTCGTGCCCTACGATCGGCTGGCGACCGATTCGGGGTTTTGCCCGTAGTCAGCCGGGGTGGCGCCCCCGTCACCCTTGTGAGAATAAGCGGCTCAGAAAACGAAGGAATAAGTATGTCAATACCTCTGCAATGTTTTTTCTTTATTCATTTGAATTGTTCTAACGAGGCAGCCGGGCTGGCAATTCCAGTATATACGCGGTTTCCCCCTTCTGAGCACCTGCCCCCCAAATTGTCTCCGCACGTCACCGGCGGCCATCTCGGGTAGGACGACCGGCCGTCGGAAGCTGTATCCAGAAGAGTACATATCGCGCGTCGTTTCGTACTACTCCCCGATACGGACGGGGTGAATTTAACGCCTTATCGAGACCGACACTTGTATCGTTGCCGCGCGAGTTGTTTTAATAACCAACTGAGGTCGGCGCGTTTGCGAGGGCAGGAGGAGTTTTACGGAAAGGACGTGATCTTGGCCGATCGCGATATGGTGGAGCAGGAAGCCGAGCGCATCCTGAAGGAGGCCGAGGAGACGGACGTGGCCTTCCTGGTGGTGGGCGACCCCTTCGGGTGAGTTGGCGAGCGGGCGTGCCGGCTGGTCTCCGTCGCTCACGCGCGCTCTTTTCATCTGCAGCGCCACCACGCACAGCGACCTGGTGCTGAGAGCCACGCGGGCCGGGATTCCCTACCGAGTGGTCCACAACGCCTCCGTCATCAACGCCGTGGGCTGCTGCGGCCTGCAGGTGGGGAATCGGGCGTCGCTACCGGGCCGACGCGCCCTAATGGCGCTCGTCTCTTTGCGTGTCAGCTGTACAACTTTGGCGAGACGGTATCTCTGGTCTTCTGGACCGAGTCGTGGCGACCCGAGAGCTTCTACGACAAGATCCTCCAGAACCGGGAGGCCGGTCTGCACACGCTCTGTTTGCTGGGTAAGCGCCGGCCGCGGCTGGCTTTTTGCGTCCGATGAGTTCATCGCCATTAGACGTCCGATCCGTTTTAAGCGGGAGGGTGGGATCGAGATCACTTCTGTGGATATTGACTCATATTTCTCTTATTGCCTCACTTCCTGTTGAATTGTAGTTTTAAAAGAGGAATAGATATCATTGAAATTTGATGTTAGTATTTCAATGAGTGTGATCAAATGGAATCAGAGGGTTGCAGACCTTTGGCAAGTATTGTCATCTTGTTACAGATGGGTAATTGGGTTAGGTTTTTAAAAAAAAAAAAAAAATTGGGGGTTGGGGGCTTGGGGCTACCGGCAAAACGAGGCAAGGGAGGTCTAACGCGTTTGGCTTGTTTCAGCAGATATCAAAGTCAAAGAGCAGTCCTTGGAGAACTTGATGAGGTAACGCCAGCTCGCCAAAGCCGCATCTGCGCCCGCGCCGCTCATCCGCGCCCGCGCCGCTCATCCGCGCCCGTCCTTTCAGAGGCAAGAAGATCTACGAGGAGCCCCGTTTCATGAGCGCCTCCCAGGCGGCCTCTCAGCTGCTGGAAATCGTCCGGAGGAGGCGGGATCGGGGGGAGGAGCCCCGTCGCGCCGGCCTGACGGAAGACACTCCGTGCGTGGGCGTGGCCAGACTGGGCGCCGCCGACCAGAAGATCCGCGTGGCCACGTTGGCCGAGATGAGCGCGCGCGACGAGCTGGGCGCCCCGCTCCACTCGCTGGTGCTCCCCGGCAAGCTCCACCCGCTGGAGGCGGAGATGTTGCGGCTCTACGCCACCGACGACGTCCTGCCGCGCCTGCCCCTGGACTCCTGACGCTCGCGGCCTTCCGTCCCTTCCTTTGTCACGCTAGCGCTACAAAATTAAAAGATGGACGCCGGACACGCATTTTTACTCGTTTCGTTCATTTTGACGCTCGCTCGTTGTGCGTGCGCGTCGGTAAAATTGCCCGGACGGAGAGGCCTTCTTTCAGAGGCTCGCTGAACGCCGCAGGTACGTAGACGTCGGCGAGGGCGTTCGCGGGTGGCGGCTCACCACGTCTCATCCATCTATTCCAACGTCTTCGTAAATGAAGTTATTGGCCGACGGCGTTGAACGTCTAACAGTGATAAAGTCCAGGCAGAAGCACGAAAAGAGCCTCCACTAAGATGAGTAGGAAGGTTTGTTTCCTTAGCATAAAGTTAGCAAACCCTATTGATGGGAAAGGTCACCCTTATCAACTTGGGTGCCGAGGTGGGTTGTAACGCATTACATTTACTTGAGTAACTTTTTGAGGAAAAAAAGTACCTAACCCTACTTGTGAAGAAGAAACACTCTTACACCGCTACACTAGAGTGGTTCCATTCTTGCTCTTTATTCTACGTATCGACTTGATTTTTGCCAGAGATGCCGACAGGAGCGCTACCAGTGAGATGTCGCAACAAAAACCACAATGGCGTAACGCACGCAACTTGTCACTTTTGCTCATTAATATTCATGACGTTAACAATTGTTGCTAAGCGGGTCAAGCTCCCGTTCGTCGCTAAATGCATGCATGAAATAGCGTACGAAGGAGATGTTTACTGAGCTAAACCTAGCAATTCTGTCCGAAAAGAATGCCAAATTCACTGGTAAAGATGTGGAAGAACATACAAATGTTCAGTTAAAGAGACGGCTTGAATGCGGAGGGCTGAAAAAGAGCCGACCTGATCCAGAGGTAGCTTTTTTTATCGACACCTTTTTCTTGTGTGCATTGCCTTGCGCCACTGACAATGGCTTTCTCCTGTTTCAACGATCTATCCTTTACCACCATATGACCTGTCTTACATATATATTATATCCTGTTGGTTGTCTGAACGTTTTTGGGGGCAATTTACATTGCTATTTTTGTGTAGTGAACAATCAACTTTATTTGTATAGCACATTTTTAAAAATCCGCCAAGGAGTCCAAAGTGCTTTACATATCATAGAACAGCAAAATATGTTAACTTTCAAAGATAAACACACAAAAATAAAATTGTGATTGCAAATGCTACTCTGTGACGGCCAATGAACGCTTAAATTTTTCTTGAATAACAAATCCTAATGCTATAATTGATTTACCGTAATTTTCGGACTATAAAACACTATTTTTCCCCTTCATTTTAATTCCTGCATCTTAATAGCCAGTGCGGTTTATTTGTTGAAGCCTGGGACCGTGTGTATTTTTGTGTGAGACCAAGATTGAGCTTTTTGGCAACAAACAATCTAAGTGGGTCTGACGTGCCACGAAAGATGTGCATGCTGAAAAGCACCTCATACCCACTGTGAAGTATGGGGGTGGGTCAGTGTTGCTGTGGGGCTGTTTCGCTTCCAAAGGCCCTGGGAACCTCGTTAGGGTGCATGGCATCATGAATGCTTTGAAATACCAGGAAATTTGAAATCAAAATCTGTTGCCCGAAAGCTGAAGATGGCTCGTCACTGGGTCTTTCGGCAAGACGATGATCCTAAACATATGGCCAAATCTACACAGAAATGCTTCACCAGACACAAAATCAAGCTCTTCCCATGGCCATCGCAGTCCCCAGACCTTGTTTTGTTTGCAAAAGGGGATTGTACAAAGTATTAACACCAGGGGTGCTAATAATTGTGACACACTGAATGAATGCACTTGTATTGAAGGTTGGATTTTTCTTTTTTTTTCCCCATTAAGGTCCCATATTATTTGAATTAAAAAATATATATATATATTGGAAGCTAAAAAACATCTTTTTCAGGGGTGCCAATAATTATGGAGGGCACTGTAAACATTATTTCAAGTAATGCTACTCTTACTTGAGTCAACCTTGTGGGGTTCACAGAGCCAACGACGCCAAACAATAAATACAGAGGTGTGTCCGGGCGGCGGTAGGGGCAACGCCGCCATCTATCATTCGACGCCAGCCATCCGAGTTCATACGGATTTGTTTATTGCTGTCCATGGCAGTAAAAGAGTTGACTTGGAAATCTTCAAACAGGAAGTCACACACTTCCTGGAAAGCAATTCAAATCAATATTGGCCTCAAACCATTTTTTTTTTTTATTACTCCGGAGGAGAGACTTGGTCACATGGTTTGACATTCACAGTTCTTGGTCCAATGGGCTGACAGCCATTTTCGCGGGGGCGGGACCGCGATGACCGGCAAAGGCACGATTCCGCAATACCCCGCCGCCGGGAGGCGGGGCACGGAGGGACGGTCGGAGTCGCTCGCGGTTAGCCGCTTCCGCCGCGGGACGCCGGATTCCCCCGAGGGCGGAGCCTCTACATGGCGGCCGCGTCGATTTGAACGTAGAGCTGGCGAACGCCCGCCTGCGGACGCGAGAGGGGGGGGCGCCGTTACGTGACTTTTTGCCAAACTACGAAATGTAGCCGAGGCGGGTTTGTCTCGCGCGAGGAGCGGACCTGCGTGAAGATGTTGTGCGTCTGACTGAGTATCCAGCGGGCGTCGGCGTCGGGGGCCACCGCCACTTTGAGGGTTCCCACGTACACGTCGGTACACAAAGTCCAGAAGTGGGGATGCTGCACGCTGTACACGCCTTGAAGCTGCTGCACCTGAACGCCGAGGCAAAAGGGTCACGCGCGGCACAAAGTTACGCGCGGCGCACGCTGACCGGCACGTACCCTCTGGTAGCACTCGGGGAGAGCGTGGTCCAGGGAGGGTGGCGTTCTCTGCATCAATATCCCGATGGACTCTCGCAGCAGAGGAACCACGCTGACAAACACAAAGTGGTACCGCCCGGCACGTTAAGGTAAATATTGTCGTAGACCGATCGCATCCTTGCTCCTTTTCTCGTGCCTTAGACAAATACAATTCTGTAGGGGGGTTTTCCCCCAAATTTGTTAACTTATTGGCTACTATTGACGGTGATCGACATTCGTTCTGTCTGAAGTGGGAGGTTTGGCAGGGAATGGATGCCAGCCTACAGCTTCAAACGGAATGGTTCCGGTGGCCCCGACCGTAACAGGTAAGTGCCCTAAAAGAAGTCACCCACCAAAATCAACAGGAAGTGGCCCAAAAACGGATGGTGGTAAAAGTCCACGAATGAATGAATGGTGTGCAGGTTAGTTTGATTTGCTACCAGGCTCCCACGTGGATTTACTCGTAACAAAATGGCAACGGGAGGATAGTCGACGTCACTGGCGCCGTTCTCGAAGGGAGTCTATCTAGCTAGGGGCGAGACGGAGTCGAGCGGCGTTACCTGACGCCGATGAGGACGGCGATGAGCATGGAGCAAACGGGATCGGCGATCATCAGGTCGTAGTTTTGCATCAGGAGAGCCGAAACGATCACGCCCACGCTGCCCAGAGTGTCGGCCACGATGTGCAGCAGCACGCCTGCCGGACGCGCACATCGACACGCCCGGTGGCGTCATCCCGAAAGGGCGAAGAGTCGGCACGTCGGCACCACTCACCCTGAAGGATCTGTTTACCGGAACCCGGCCGCCGCTCGTCTGTCAAAACAACAGCGCGGCCGGCCGTCATTCGCGGTCTTTCGGCATAGCGGTCGCGCCGCCTCACCGTCCGGACTGTCGTGACCGTGTCCGTGATGAGCGTGGTCTTCGTGGCCCCCGTGGTGGGAGTGGCCCCCGTGGTGGGAGTGGCCTCCGTGGTGGGAGTGGCCTCCGTGGTGGGAGTGAGAGTGGCCCGGCGTACCGTTAAACAGCGAATGGCTGTGGCCGTGACCTGAGGGACGGAGACAGTCACTTCCTAGTAAACTCGTCGGCCACCGTGGACGACCCCAGACGTTCGTTCCGTTTGAAGCTCGAGGACCGACGGCAGATGAGCGAACTCCGACCCTCCCGCTTCAAACAGATCGGACTTCTACTAGCGACAAACTCATTTTAATTCTTGGCAGGAGCACCAAAATACTAGCCTGGTACTCCAGACTCCCCGCTGTTCCAGCTATTGAGTCTGGCCACCATTAAGCGGATAAAATTTCCAGGGCGGAGCAAGTCACAGCAAACACTGCGGAGTGGACCAATCAGCAACGGGCGGCTGTGACGTCAGAAACGCCACGAGGGACTTGCGCGCGGAAGTAAACATACGAGGAGAGCGGAGTTTATTCAACGTGGCTAGCGCGAGACAAACTGTTGTAATTGACTTGTGTCGATGTGTTTTTGGTCATTTAAAACTGATTTTACTGTGGATTGGAACATATTCTCGGCTCTCCTGTTCGCCATCCGTGTTGTCGCGCAGACGACTTCCGACGCGGAAGAGTGACATTGCTCGTTAAGAACACGTCACGCAAATAAAGGAATCCGATTTGACAACTGATTTTGTACTTGCTCGAGAGGCCGTTAATGGGCTGGGTCCCAGACTATTCTCTGTGTTTGAAAAATACAGGGAGAACAGTCTGGCCGTGCCACGCAACCAAAATACATTAGGTCACCGCCTCTACGGGGGCGACCTTCCCCTATTATTTCTCAACTTACGTTCGTTCGACCCTCCCGCTTCAAACAAATCGGACCTCCGTCGACGGCGGACCGCGAACCAAAGGAGTAGCCGATAGGTTGTTCGGACTCCGACGACTCGAACCGTGAGATAAGTGTCGGATCTCTGATGTTCGCGAGTCAAAACCGCCTATCGAAGCGAAGGCGAACGTGGCAAATCTTTTCATTTTGATGACTTCGAGCGAACCGACGGGAGGCGACGGGGGCCGACCTTGCTCTCCGTGCGAGTGTCCGTGTCCGCCTCCGTGTTGGAAAACAAAGATCCCCACCAGGTTGACCAGCAGGCCGGCGACAGAGACCGGAAGGAGGCGCTCGTGGTGAACGTCCGGAGGTTCCAAAGCCCTCTGACACACACGCAAACAAACGTCCCGTCAGCAAATACGGCCTTCAAAATTGCTTTTTTTTTTTTTTTTAAGATTGACTTTCCCTCCAACGGTAGGTGAAGCGATTGGGTTCCATAAATCTGTTTGGCTTCAAGATCACACAAATGCAAATGATGGGATTATTGTCAAATTTGCATCATGTTTGTCATATGAAATGGAGGTCAAAGGTCACAGTACGTTTCTGTTTGCTATAACTCAGAAGGAAGAAAGGGATTAACATCAAATATGTGCAGAATATGTTTGGAATCATTACCTTTGGGGGTCAAAGGTCACAGGGGTTACAAGAGGGTCATGAGCTTAGATAGCGGGACAATTGAGATTCAGAGAAACTCAAATTTAGAGCATCCATTTGGAAGATAAAATGAAAGAGGTTAGGGGTCAATGGTCACGTTCAAGATAATCCCTTTCTCGGTTCTCGAGTTATTATCGTATTTACAGGATATGTTTGTGATATGAGACGGAAAAGAGGAATACATTGTGGGACGGTGAAGTGAAAGGTCACAGACTTTTGTCCGTTTGGGTGCAAGATAACTCAAGGACAAATTCGGGTATCGTCTTCAAACTTGCGGAATATGTTTACGAACTCCGGTTTACCTCCACGCCTTCGGAGAAGATGAAGAAAGCGGTGAAGACGAGGAAGAGCCCGTTGACAAATCCGCCGATGACCTCGGCTCGGACGTACCTGAGGAGGAAGGACGCGCGTACGTTAAGGGCCCGACCGCCCGCGACGCACGTGCGCCTTACCCGTACGAGAAGCTGTCGTTGGAGCGCCACCTGGAGATGACCGACGCCGCCAGGCCCGCCAGTAGCGCCGTGCAGTCGAAGAACATGTGGAACGAGTCCGAGATCAAGCCTAGACTGAACGTCAAAAAGTGACACCGGGTCGTATCGGACCGTTTGAAAGCTATCGATGTCAAAATCATATTGGCGCTAGGAGCAATTTTGACTACTGTTAGAGTTAGGAAAATTGTGCCATATATAACTGCATTTATTCGAATTACATTATATTTTAATCTACAAGTACCTTACATGCCCCTTCCTGGTAATGTTAAAGCACTAGAATAGTCACATCCCTGTTTTGCAGACACAGGGAAACCGTAAGTTTAGTGAAGTTTCAATACTTCAGCATTATTTACTTCCCTATAAGTTGGACACTCACCCGGTTAAACATAGCACAAGTGTAAGTACGCATTGTTTAGAGGAAGGGCGCTTGGATCACAAGGGGCCACAGGTTGCGCCAAAGGCTGACCAAAGCATCTAGGCCGGAGGTTCTGAAGAGGCCTTTTCGTCTGGACGCCTGCTCTTCACGTCATCCAGACATCACATCACATCACCCCATGTGCTTAGTATGCTAACTTTCCTACAAATGGAGTATATAAGGAAAGTGCCTGGCTGGTGGGTTTACTGATACTTTTGCTTTTCTGTAATGGCTAAGACTAGAGAACTATCAGCCAGATATCTGTAACTGTTGATTGCTTTATCTCTGGAATCAATACATTCGGATCAAATTGCAACCCAAGGTCTGTGACGCTTTTTATTCGATTAGCACTAAATTATTAGTATACCTCGCTTCTGAGTAACGAACACAAGAAAAGTTAGGACAGAGGAGTGGTCCGGTGTCTTTACCCTTAATAGGGGCGCGGATCCTCCCAAAAGGGACTTTTTAAACCCAAAACTACCATCCAACTAAAATAGTTTTCAAATAAGTAGGGTTTGGTGCCACCTGAGCGCATTTAACATTTGGGACTGTGTATTAAAACTACAGGACTATTGAATTGACTTATTGTACCTTTAGACAGTCTTTTTCTGAACGTCTGTTTCAAGTAAAAAAAAAAACAACTCCTTTGGTCACGTCTGCAATTACATATTGTTCGATGCATCGCAATTGAAATGAAATAGTTTTCGGTGGTGGTGAAGAGCGGGGATCCACTTGAAGCAAAACTCGAAGCCGGCGTGATGAATTGAAGTGATCGTGATTTGTGCGGACGAAACAGCACTTCCGGTCCGACTGACCGCGAGCAGGAACCGGCAACGAAGGCACGCAAGATATACGTGGCACATCCTCAGCAGAAACTAGCCGAATGCTAACGGCGGCGCGCTAGAGCTTCCTACTCGTTTGTGTTGTGGCGAGCTAAGATTGCGGCTGGCGGTGACGTCACGCGTCGGCGGACTTACCTGTTGCTCCAGATGCCGTAGCTTAGCTCCACAAAGGCGAAGGAAAGGTTCAAACACAGGAAGAAAAATAAATTTCGGGACGTTCTGTCGGCCAAAATGGACCTGAAAAAAAAGGCAAACGCGCTTCCATTCGCCACTTGTTTTTTTTTTTTTCCTTTCCCCTCTTTCTCCCCAACGTGGCCGCTTAGCATCCGGGCCAGCTGTGTTAGCATTAGCATTCGCGCTCACCTGATCCATCCTGACAGTTTGAGCACCAAACTGAACTTGGCGGGTTTATACTCGTCGTCCTTCACGGATAAAGGTAACATTTTCAGACATGCGCGCGCGCGTGCACGCACACACACCGCTTGACTAGCCTCGCTGTTAGCGCAACGCTTCCGCCGACGGAGATTTCACAACAAAAGCCTGGAAAGAGCTCTTCCGGCGTGCCGACATTTCTTGTAGGGGGCCAGGCGACGTACCGGGCGGGAAGTCGCCACACTCGGCCTCTTTAGGGACCTCTGGTGGACAAAAGCAAGACTGTAGCAGCGCAACAATAAACTCTGGTTGTATCAGAACTCTGAGTTGGCGGCATCATTTTGCAAATGTTATCATTTTTTTAATAATTATAATTTCCTATTAAAGAAATGATTGTGCACATTTCAAAAACTGCATTTCTCACTTCCAAAAATGAACATAAATGATCTTGATTCATTCTGTTTTATTTAAAAAAAGTTTCAAATTTGAATCATTTCACAAAGGGGGGAAAAAAGTGTCTGTGCCATTGATGGTGCTAGATGTCCACATCCATCTTGACCTTTGAAGGCTGGCAGGGACATCTATTGCCATGGCCATTTCAAACGGTATCCTTGTTCATTTATAATTTGATGCCAAGTTCATCATCAGCCAGCAGCAGCACATTTTTAAAAGATGACTTTTGCTATGATGGGGCTTCATCTGCCGTACGGGTGCATGGCGGCCGACGCCGATTTGATGTTGGTCTTGATGCCCGGCATCTTGCCTGTCCGGGAAAACGCACAATTTTACTGTCAATGCTTGCACTTTGACGGAAAGTAGACGTCCCATCCATTTGAAGCGGGAGGGTGGCAGCCAATGAGACTGACCAAGCCGTGATACTACAGTCAAGTGAGTATGCGGTCGGTCATTTAGTAATATACAGTGCTGGCCAAACGTATCGGCACCCCTGAAATACTGTCAGATAATGCTTCATTTCTCCCAGAAAATGATTGCAGTTACAAATGCTTTGGTAATAATATCTTCATTTATTTTGTTTGCAATGAAAAAACACAAAAGAGAATTGGGGGGGGGGAAGATGAAATCTATCATTTTACACAAACTCCAAAAATGACAAAAGTATTGGCACCCTTTGAAAAATCATGTGATGCTTTTGTAATTTATGGAATTAACAGCACCTGTTACTTACCTGTGACACATAACAGGTGCTGGTAATGACTACATCAGACTTGCAGCCAGTTAAAATGGATTCAAGTTGACTCAACCTCTGTCCTGTGTCCTCGCGTGTACCACATTGAGCATGGAGAAAAGAAAGACGACCAAAGAACTGAAGACTTGAGAAGCTAAATTGTGAGGAAGCATGTGCAATCTCAAGGCGACTAGTCCATCTCCAAAGACCTGAATTTTCCGTGCCCAGTGTCATCAACAAGTGTCAAGCCCACGGCACTGTGGCTTGCCTCCCTAGATGTGGACGGGGAAAACAATTTGACGAGCAATTTCAACCAAAGATTGTGCGGATAAAGAACCTCGACGAACATCCAAACAAGTTCAACCTGTCCAGCGGTCCGAGGGTACAACGGTGTCAATCCGTACTAACCGTCGGTGTCTGAATGAAAAGGGACTTTACCCGGGAAGACCCCACTTCTGACCCAGAGACACAAAAAAGCCAGGCTGGAGTTTGCCTAAACTGACCTGAGAAAGCTAAAAAACGTTTTGGAAGAAAGTTTTCTGGTCAGATGAGACAAAAGTAGAGCTTTTTGGGATAAGGCATCAACATAAGAGTTTACAGGGGGAAAAAAGGAGGCCTTCAAAAGAAAAGAAGATGGAGGTTCCCTGATGTTTTGGGGTTGCTTTGCTGCCTCTGGCACTGGACTGCTTGGCCATGTGCGCGGCATTATGAAGACTACCAACAAATTTTGCAGCATAAGCTGGGTCTCCCTCAGAGGTCATGGGTCTTCCAGCAGGACAATGAGCCAAAAGCACTAGAAAATGGTTGGAGAGAAAGCACTGGAGACTTCTAAAGTGGCCAGACCTCAATCACATAGACCACCTATGGAGAGATCTGAAAATGAAACCCTTCAAAATCTCAGAGAACTGGAACAGTTGGCCAATAGAAGAATGGTGTAAAACTCCAGCAGAAACTCATTGATGGTTGTTTGCAGTTATTTTGTCTAAAGGTTGTGCTACCAAGTATTAGGCTCAGGGTGCTGATATTTTTGTTCGATCCATTTTGGGTGTTTTGCGTGAAATGATAATGATCTCATTTATTTTCATTCTTTCATTTCAAGCAAAATAATTGAAGCCAAAGCATTTGTCATTGCAATCATTTTCTGGGAGAAATGGAGCATTATCTGACAGAATTGCAGGGGTGCCAATACTTTTGGCCAGCACTGTAAATGTTGAATTTTTTTTTACAACAGAAAACAGGGTAGCTGATGGTATATGGCAATATGAAATGTCACGATGACGCATTGAAATGGATGGCGATATACTGTATAGACTAGCTGCACTGGCACATCAGAGCAACATTTAGTCTGATGCCATTTCGTGGCGCTAATGAGGCAGGAAGGGTCAACTCCCGCAGAAGGCGGCTCGCCAATCGGTGGTAGATGATGAAATCAAATTCAAGTCATTCAAAGTCCTGCTTCAAAATAAAACTGAAATGATCACATAACAACAAACTAATCAGCAAAATTAGAAATAATTGGTACAGAATGAATGTTATCTACATTGGCGGCCGCCGCAAGGCATGCCAGGAGGCACGTCGGACGACAACAGTGTCGACGCCGGGTGGGCGCCGTCTCTCTCTCTCTCTCTCTCTCGAGAGAGAGAGAGAGAGAGAGAGAGAGAGAGAGAGAGAGAGAGAGAGAAGATGACACGATGGCCAAATAAAGCTTTTTGAAGCCAATTGGTTCAAAGCTTCACGGTGGTGGTTCATTTGCTCTCGAGTGCTCTTGTAGCCCAAGAGCCAACAGTGTTGAGACTTTTGTTTCAGAAACAAATAAATGTTACTTCTTTTCTTTTCGGCTTTCCCCATCAGGGGTTGCCACAGCGATTCAGTTGTATGAAGAAAATCAATGTTTTGTGGAAAGTATTTCAATCGCTCTAAATAACACTCTTTCACAGCCAGAAATCCAATCAAAGGAGTTTTTTTCTTACATTTTCTGATATGGTATCGTGACCCTGGCACAGCAATCATATTGTAAGCCAATCGTCCCCGAATCACTAGTATCGGAACAGTACGGAAAACCCAAGCGTCACCTGGCTGTCCCGGCTGCTGGGAGGGCGCCCCCGTCTGTCCCCCGATGGTGACCTGCTGCAACGTGGGGCCGCCGCCCGCGGGGACGCCGGCGGGCGACGCCGAGGCGGGGCCGGGCGGCCGACACTTGGACAGACCTTTGCCGAACGCCACCGCTCCCACCAGGGCGGCGGTATCGGCCGGGTTGAACCACGCTTTGCTCTGACGCGACCCTGAAAAAACAAAATTCCGTCCGATGGGGTTTCCCGCGACGGAGGGACGGGGCCTCGTCTCACCCGCGCCTTCGGCGTCTCGCTCGTCTCTCGGGTTACTCAGCTTCTCCAGTAGGCCGGAACACAATTTGTTCAAAGTCTGGATCTGCTTCTGCCGAGGGGAGGAGAACGCAAACTCGAGTTTGTCGGCTGCCGCCCCTCCCCGATAGCACGGTCTAGCGCAGGGGTGCCCGAGTCCGGTCCTCTAGAGTCCCTATCCGCCTTGTTTTCCATGTTTCCCTCCTTGAACACACCTGAATCAAATGATCAGCTCATCAGCAAGCTCTGCAGTAGCCTGATAATGATCCTGATTATTTGAGTCAGGTGTGTTGGACGAGGGAGAAATGGAAAAAAAGCTGGATAGGGGCTCTCGAGGACCGGACTCGGGCACCCCTGGTCTAGCGCCGTCAATGGCGGCCACGGATGCTTTGACATTCATCAAATAAGCTAATCATTTGAATGTCAACGCATCGACTTGGACGGGAACGAGGTGAAGGATAGGAGGGAGGGAAGGAAGGAGAGACCTGCGCCACTTCAGGCGTGACCCGGGCGGCCTCCGCGCTGAGTTGCTTCTCCTGCTCCTCCACGTCCGGGTCGGGTTTGGTGCGCAGGTAGTCGGGGACCATCTCGTGGCCGAACACGGGAACGCGCTGCTCTGTCATTTTCTGGAAAAAACGGGCAGAGGTCAGAGTAGGCTCCCGTCCGTCCGTCCGCTCGCTCGCTCGCTCCGGGCCGGCCTCACCGCCAACTCCTCGTCGCGGTCTTGCGACAGCAGGAGCGGGATGATCAGCTGGTTGCGCAACCACGGCGTTTTGTCGTTCTTCAGCAGCTTGTTGATGGTGTTCAGTTGACCCGACAGCAGCGCGAAGTTATCCAGCACTGACGGCCTGGCAAAAAAGGCACGGGCTGAGCCGCCCTGCCGGCCGCCGCATCGATCGGTACCCGGACGCCGAATCCTCACCACGTGAGTCGCTCGTACTCGTTCTCCAGCTTGAAGATGAAAGAGTGAAGGGCGTTCTTGACGTGCGCCACTTGCGTAATCAGCGACTCCAGCGACGCCTCCAGCTGCTTCTCCTCTCGTTGCTGCCGCGGAGAAGCCACGCAAAAGCGTGAGCCGGAACGCCAGTGCGCCACCACGTCAATATCTTCCTTGGCTTTTTCTTCGTGTCGGATGAAGGGTAAAAGCGCCGGCGACAGGAAACTTGTCTGACGGACGGGCGATTTACGCCACTTAAATGACTTGTCACGAATCACGATAGTAAAATGGATATCGATTCAAAATAAAAATACTCCAATTTTCATATCATGTCCTGATAATAACAGGAAATGAGCCAAAATGTACAGGAAGTGACCCTAATATTGCCGTTGACAGTAGGCATCCAATTCATTTCATCTTTCAGCACCATTGACTGCGTTAGACGTCCAAATCATTTTGACCGGGAGGGGCCAATGAACGAATGTCCGTTCATCTCTTCCGGTTAAGAAAAGAATTGGACGGCTAACGTTGTCAATAGCGGCAGCCAAAAAGTAAAGAAGAAAAAGGCAAAACTATTTCAATCTTGCTGTACTCCGTATAATGACAATAAGGCAGGGGTTCGGTGAAGGTTAAGAAACGCTGAGCCCTATTTTGTACTCTGACTAAATCTGGGCAAAGTGGTGTTTTAGACCAGGATTTGGACTTGTTTGCCCTCAATATTCAGGCTTTATTCCATTTCTTTCCACTACTAGCCCTCTATCTAATGGGAGGAGAAATCAGTTTGCTTAGTGGAAGATTGACTGGCATGGTATGAGGAAGTATAACAGACCTACAGACAGCGTAAACTGCGTAGATAATTAAAAAAAAAAAAACTGCATCATTTTATGCCATGAAAATAGTATGTGATGCAAGGATGTGACATTGAGAATATAGACATGCAAAAAAAAAAAAGAGGGTGCAATGAAATGAGTTCAATTTCATTTTCCAACGTGAAAATCAACAACAAAAGGCAAATTTATTTGTAATCAATTTGAAATCTGGATGAAATTTGAAACTTAGACCGGGGGTCAGCAACCCGCGGCTCTTTAGCGCTGCCCTAGTGGCTCCCTGGAACGTTTTCAAAAATGTTTGAAAACGGCAAATGATGGCGGAGGGAAATATATTTTTAGTTGTGAAATGGCTTCTGTAGGAGGGCAAACATGACACAAACGTTCTTCTAATTCGTTGAAATTGTAATCAAGTTAAACTGCAGGGAAAATACACATTTACTGTATTTTCCGCGCTATACGGTGCATCGGAGTTTAAGGCGCACCTTCAACGATTGGCCTATTTTAAAACTGTTTTCATGCATAGGGCGCATTGCAATATAAGGCGTAGTAGTAGTAGTTGTGGTTGGCGTTGCATTATGCACCCACAAGATGGAGCTGAGCCGAATGGAATGTCACGCCATGATCAACCAATATTGATCCATATAGGCACATAGGATTATAAAGCGCACTGTCAGCTTTCGGCGAAGTCTTTTAGGTGCACCTTATAGTGTGGAAATTACAGTAATCGTGAAGGCTCATTATGTATTTGGAGCCAACTTAGTCATTTTGTTACTAGGCTAATATCGCTAATATTGATACATACAGAATGTGTTGCCTTCATGATAAGGCTTATATAAGGCTTTCAATTTTTTGGGACTTATATATATATATATATATATATATTTTTTTTTTTTTTGTTGCTCCATTATGGCTCTTTCATCATTTTGGGTTGCTGACCCCCGAGTTAGACATTAGATTGCTAGGTTTTGAATTCATAAAAAATGGCTTTATTATGAAATTCTGAAGGGTTCGGTGAATGCACCTGATGAACCCGTAGGGTTCGGTACCTTTAGCAAGGTTAAGAACCACTGCAATAAAGTTATTCTAATGTATCCTCCTTTACAATCAAGGGTAGCGCAAAATGAATTTGACCCATGACAACAATTTTCTATTGCAAAAACATTAAAGAGCATCATACTATTACAATCAATGATCAAATATTGATACAACAATTCAAACACAAACTGTATTAACCTGGCTATTCTTCTGAATAGCTATTGAATTTAGGAACAATCGGAATCATTTTGGAATACATACCGTACACAGAATTATAACCGCATCTTTGGCTCGGATCATGGCTCTGTCTTTAAGATGGCCGACAAACTACGACGTCCGTCTCCGTTGGCTCACAGAGCATCTAACATGAGCTTAGCCGTTAATGCAAAGCAAGAGCCGAGGACCGCGCGCTCGGCAAAGTGTCCAAAGATGAAGCCCGAAACGCGCGTACACAGCCAAGCTAGCCAAATAACGTCAAAAAGTGACGATAACTGACCGGCGACGACGAGCCAACCAACCGTCAAACCAGCGGAATTGAAAAGACAAACAGTTCCGCTCTTAAATCAAGTCTTCCCTATTGAGAATATTATCAACACACATACAGTATTATTGTTGTTACTATTTTAAGAGCGTAAGCTTACCTGCATGGTAAAGCAGTCACCCCACCGTACCGGCCTAGCCTAGCTAACACGCGAACGTCACTGAAAGCCTGGCGTTAGCTCAAACACTTCCGGTTCACGCTTTTCAATATAAAAGCCTTTGTTTTGAATCGGAAGTGCTTTGGAATTGGAACGACGTTCATTGCTCCTCCAAATCTAATTGAATGAAGACGTCTAGCACCATCAATGGTGCTCAAACATAAGCATTCAAAGCCAGTCCTTCCAGTTTAGATGAACTGGACATCATCGACGTCAGTGGCAGGCATTTCATTCATTTTGGGCCACTTCTTCCCGTTCATTCTGGGGTCACTTCTTGTTGCCTTTGGTTCCGAGCGGGCGAGCGCGCAGCACGTGCAAATAAAAGCAGACGACGAAGGATTTATGGAGCGTTTTATTGAAAAAATGCCATTCAAAAAAGACAGTCCACGTCGCCCATCTCCACCACAACGGTCTTGAGCTGTGAGTAGTACTCGACGGTCACCTGACCGTTCTCGCGGCCGAAACCCGACATCTTGTAACCCCCGAAGGGCACCTCCACGGGGCTAATATTGTAGTTGTTAATATAGCACGTCCCCGCTTCCAGCTTCTCGGCCACGCGGTGGGCTCGCGAGATGTCTCTGGGGGGAGAGACGCAACGACGACGTCGAGAGCCGACCGACGAGCGGACCGGCGAGCCGACCGACGTACCTGGTAAAGACGCCGGAGGCCAGTCCGAAAGTGGTGTCGTTAGCGCGGCGCAGAACCTCCTCCTCGGTGTCAAAAGGCAGCACCGACATGACGGGCCCGAAAATCTCCTCCTTCACGCACGTCATGTCGTCCCTGCAGTCGTCTGCGGAACAAAAGCCCACGGTGAAACGGAGTCGCCTCCACGTCCCCACGGTGAAACGGATGCGATGACGTCAGCGAACGCTTTGCCGTGACGCACCGAGTACGCAGGGCGACATGAAGTATCCTTCTTTGAGTTTGGGGTCAGAGGGCACCAGAGGTTGTCCGCCGCACAGCACCTTGGCCCCCTGCGACGACAACGTCACACACCTTTAGCACGGGGGTGTCCTAACTACGACCCGGTTTGTATTGGCTAAGCCTAAATGACGCCATTTCCCATCGCGCGATCGGAGACGCGCGTTAGCGCCGTTCGATACGACCGTGTCGATCGTCCCGTCGACCGAATGAAAGCGAAAAGATTTCCGGCCGCGTCCTGGGATTTTTCCGAAAGCGGACCTCGCGGAGGAGAAAAACGCTTTCGCTCTGAGCGGGCGCTCACCTGTTCCTCGGCCTGCCGGACGAAAGCCAGGACCTTGTCCAGCTGGGGCTTGCTGATGAGCGCCCCCATGCGGGTGCCGTCCAGCAGGGGGTCCCCCACTGCGATGGCTCGAGTCTTGGCGACCACTTTCTCCAGGAATCGCCCGACGATGTCCCTCTGCACAAATACTCTGGTCCCGTTGCAGCACACCTGCGCCCGGCCAATCGGCACGTTTCAACCGGACTCGATGCGGAGCGGGCGGCGAGGTGTCGCCTACCTGTCCTTGCGTGAGGAAGTTGGCCATGAGCGCTCCCTTGACGGCGTTGTCCAGCTCGCAGTCGCCAAAGATGATGAGCGGCGACTTGCCGCCGAGCTCCAGCGTGACCGGTTTGACGCCGCGGGCGGACATCTCCATCACCTGTCGGTGCAAAGTGTCCGAGCTTTCTGCTTTTGCTAGCGAGTCCCGATTGCATTTTTTATATGTGATCGGTCATCATTAGAGGCGGCCTCACTGTCGGCCTCCGGTCCTAATCCTTTCGTCGTACCGATACGGATACGGCACCAAAATGACAACAAGTACCAAGATGTAACGAGCCGATGCCGAGAACTGGTTTCCGACCCGAGGCGGCCGCGACAAACTCATTGAAATTGACGGCAGGAGGACAATTGGACGCCGCCGTCATCTCGGGAATGGCGACCGGTGCTCCTTTTTACGCGTAGCTAGTGGCCATCTTTGGTAGGGCGACCATCTCGGGTAGGGCGACCGGCGGTCGGAAACATTCACAAAAAGTACATATTGCTCAGCATCGGCACGTCATTGCTCGACGACGGCGTATTAGTGCCGTATCGGTACAGATCGGCGCGACGCAAATTCAAACTTCTATTCCCGTATTTCACCGGTTCTTATTCCTGTCTAGCGCCAGCGGCGGAATGTCTGCTCGCGTAGCTCGAGCGACGGGACGTTAGCTAGGGCGTCACGTTGTTACGTTACCTTCTTGCCGGTGGGCACGCTTCCCGTGAAGGACACCTTCGCGACACGGGGGTGCTGGCACAGTAAGGTTCCGGTCGCGGCGCCGCCTTGCACCACGCAAAAGAGTCCCGGGGGCATCCCGGCCTCCCGGTAGATCTCGGCCAGGAGCACGGCAGTGACGGGCGTCATGGGGGAGGGCTTGAACACCATGGAGTTTCCTGCCGACGCCCGGACAGAGTCGTCCCGGCGTTCGAAGGGGGGGATGGGGGGGGAACCGGTCGGGGTGGGCCGGCTAACTCACCGCACGCCAGCGCCGGGGCCGACTTGACCACGGCGATCTGGAAGGGGTAGTTCCAAGCGCCGATGCCCGCGCAGACGCCCAGAGCCTCGCGCCGGGTGTATGCGAAGGCGCCGCCGGGGAGCTGAATGTGTTGACCTGAGTGATAAATGACTTGAAATTCCACCCGCTTGTATTTAGTTCTTCAGGTTCATCTTGCGCATGCTATAACGGCTCTGTTTTCCTATACTTCTAATTGTGTCGCATGCAGTTCCTTCCGGAAGGAGTGCGGTTCCGCGAGTGTTTTTGCGCTCCCGGTGGCTCGAAAGCTCTTCACCGCCCACCTGCCATGGTCGCGGCCAATCCGGCGTAGTACTCCATGCACTGCCAGGCCACGTCCACGTCCGTCAGCGCTTCGGTGATGGACTTGCCGTTGTTGATCACCTCCAGCTTGGCGATCTTCTCCCGACGCTCCTGCGCAAAAAAGCCAAAGTTAGGTTTTCACCTCCGCCGGTCCACTCGAGGAACCGATCCCGCTCCGGCTTTGGGTTTTGAATCCGGCCGGCCGGAAAGCAGACGGTAGGCTACCGTTTAAAGCGCCGGCCGGAGTTTCCCATTTTAGTTTGGAGCCAGAAGACAAAGTCTTGCTTTCAAACTAGAAAATGTCATTGCAATTAGTGATGCACGATAATACATTTTTCAACCGATACCGATAACCGATAATTTCCTCCTCATTCCTACCGATAACCGATAATGTCAAGCCGATAATTCTATTAAAAGATTGATGTAAGGTTTTAAACAAAAGAAAATATTACTGTGCAAAAATATAATTTATTGCTCTTTTTTTTTTCAACATAAAATACGAACAAGTCGTCAATTCCAACATCTAAATAATGACATTGTCTGACATTGTGTAATGGTGAACTTTTGGCAACAATTACTTACAGAGTAAATACCTAAGTTGCACAAAAATGCCTTTAAAAGTAAGCCATTCCTAACATAACATTAATACACTGCAAAACACACTTCCTTAAAACTAGTCAGTTTTAAGTGTAAATCTATTGGAAATAAGTGAAATTATCTGCCAGCGCTTCAGGTGTATTTCTCTCAGATTTCTTGGAAGAAAAATAGCTAGCTGAAAATAATCTTAACAGCCTTATTTTAAGCAACACATTATTATACTTAATCCTAAAAAAAACTTGGAAGAAGAAAAGATTTTGAATATTTGTGGCTACAGAATATTATTGTTATTTCATTACAACAGGAATGTGCATATTTAAATGAATAAGTGTTAATAAGTGCCAATAAATTTAGATGATCTACTGTGACTGTAATTGAGCAGACAAATAAGTTAAATTAATTTGAAAAGTGATTGCTAATGTTATATGCTTTGTTGCACACTGTGAAAATGATTAACTCAAAAGAGCGAGATGTCATGTACCCATTCTGCAGCGCTTTGTTTACATTTGCGGCACTCACGACATTTGCGTTACAGCAGCTAAACTGATACACGGCAGTACTATTTGGATGCAGTTGGAGCTCGCATCTCCGTGCGTGTTGTTGTGAGTTTTGTTAATCCGAAAATAAAGGCGGCATTACAAAGTCATCTGACCGCTCGTCATTTTACATACTGAATGCATTATTGACGGGCTGACTTCGTTTTCTCCATGTTTAAATTATCATCTAACCACTGTGCCGTCATGATAAGCTTGCTTACTGGACATCACTTTTCCAAATGTAGTGGTGAAAATGTGATTGGCATGTTTTTCATGAAGAATGGTGGTCGTATAAACTGCATTATTTTTTTATCCAGGGCTTTGGCTCTCGGGTCATTTCGGTAAAAAAAAAAAAAAAATCGTGTCTCGTCTCGGCGGCGGCTACGTTCGTACCGGATAATCTTGCCGGTTTGCCGCGGCGTATTCGGGGCCTGGCTCTGCTCACACGCCGTGAGGGAACGCTCGAGAAACCGGGGTGTTCGCCGGAGGTCCTGAAGCCGGGGAACCGGGGTCTGCCCGCCTCGCCATCGGCGGCGGCCTGCCGGACCGGCCAGAGCGGCGGGCTCCGTCGGAAGACGGCTACTTGCCGACTATCGGTCTCCAGTCGTGCCGGTGTTTAGCCTTAGATGCGAGTTTACCACCCGCCTTGGGCTGCTTTCCCAAACAACCCGACTCTGTATCGTCACAAGCCCTGTAGTTTAACTTAGTGTTTACAATAGCTTTAGCATTCCCGCTAGCAGCAGCAGCCTGGTATTCGTTCCAAAAATCTTTGTGACGCAGTTTTAAATGGATGCTGGGTTAGTGGTTTTGAATGAGGACGCTTTCTTTCGGCCTCGTGGAACTTCTGCGGTACATGTTTCGCAAATGGCGAGAGCGTCGTTTTTTTAGTAACAGCCGCCATAATATTCAACTATTTCTTGTCGTGTAACTCCGCCTCCTCAACCCCTCCTCCCTCAGGGGCTTCAGAGAGGGGAGGGGTCGAGGAGGCGGCGTGCTGAATTCTTCGGTTGTGCACATTTGGAGGCTAAATAAAGTATATAATTATCGGATTGCATTATCGGTTGAATTTTTTATTATCTGGATTATCTGTGTGACGTCATAATTGCCATTATCGGCCGATAATTATCGGCCACCGATATTATCGTGTATCTTTAATTGCAATGGTAGCTTTGTGGTGATGGTCGGTATAACCGGTCATTTCCTGTTGATTTTGGGGCATTTCAGGGTCACTTCCTGTTGATTTTGGGGTCAGTTCCTATTGATTTTGGGGCATTTTGAGGTCACTTCCTGTTGATTTGGGGGTCACTTGCTGTTAATTTAGGGGCATCCCTGGGTCACTTCCTGTTGATGTTGGTGATTTCGGGTTCACTTCCTGTTCATTTTGGGGCATTTTAGGTCACTTCCTATTTATTTGGGGGCATTTTAGGGTCACTTCCTGTTGATTCGGGGGCATTTCAGGTCACTTCCTATTTATTTGGGGGCATTTCAGGGTCACTTCCTGTTGATTTGGGGGCATTTCGGGGTCACTCCCTGTTGACTTGGGAGTCATTTGCTGTTAATTTGGGGGCATCCCTGGGTCACTTCCAGTTGATTTCGGGCTCACTTCCTGGTCATTGGTCATATCCTGCTGATTGGAAGGCATTTCAAGGTTACTTCCTGTTCATTTGCAGGCATTTCAGGTTCTCTTCCAGTTAATAACAGCTGATTTCTTGTCGATGACCGGTCACTTGGTGTCAATGGAAGGCGAATGGGAACTGTTGACCATTAGAAATGAATGAAAAGGTTTTGGGCAGAAGCATACATTTTTCCTTTATGGTGAAAAGGGGTTGAAGTCTGAATGATGTGATTTGGACAAAAACAGCTGGACAAGTAGAGTTCTGAAAGAGCACGTTTTCTGTCGAAAACCAACGCTCATTTTTGGCACGTCAAGCTAAAGAGAGCGGGCGTCGCGGGGAAATTTCGGCACTTCCGGTGTACGAATGGTGTCGATGGGTCCAACGGTTTGGGCTGGAAAGAATCACCGTTGAAGAAAAAAAAAATAGCGAGCATCAAATAGGCTTTGCCATGAAAGAGCTTAGCTTTTGAAAAATGCTTAGGCTCCACCTTCTACCGGCGTGGCTTTCGGTCATCCCGCGCGCGACACACATTCGGACAACGTGTTATCGGGAAGGACGAGTCCGTCCCTCCGTCTCACCCTGATGATGCGAGCGGCCTCCAACATGAAGCGCGAGCGCTCCATGCCCGCCATCTTGCTCCATCGGAGGTAGGCGGCGCCGGCGCTCTCCACGGCCGCGTTGACCTCGTCCGGCCCGCAGGGGGTGAGTTGACACAGCACGCGCCCTAGCGAGTACACCCGATTGCGGCTTGAGAAAGACCAAGTATTCAAGCACAGTTATTGGAAGAATTCCTTTGTTGGTTGCCTGCCAAACAAGGAAAAAATGCAGGGGGAGGAGAGCAGAGCAGAGGAGAGGACAGTTGCATAATGGCTCAAAGTCTTCCTTTAACTCATAAAACGCCAACCCTCGTTGAAATGGAGTTCATCACAACTTCACTTGAAGAGGGCGAGTGGAGTGGCCATTCATTTCTGGGTAACTTCCAATTGGATTGAGGTCAGTGGATTTCTGGGTGACTTCCTGTTGATTTTGGGTGACTTCCCATTGATTCGGTATGACTCCCTATTGCTTTTGGGACATTTACGGGTCACTTCCTGTTCCTTTTCCAGTCACTTTCTACTGATTTGGAGCATTCGTTGCCACCACTCCCACTTCAAATGGATTGGATCATGTCTATCACCGTCAATGGGAGCCCATGAGTTGAATGCTACAATTGAAAATAATCAACTCCTCCAATGTTGATTTTCCAAGAAAAGGCCCAACAATCTATAGAAAGGGAAGTCACTCTAAATAACCCAATACTCACTGTGATTGCACTGCTCATGCCACAACATTGTCATATGCATTTTGACTAAGTGTTATATTCTCAGACACTGGTCTCAATCTGGTTAGTGGTTAGGAATATTTGCACCCCGACATAACCTTCTTGCACTGTTCCAGCCATCTGACTTCTCATTATCAGACTTATCATCAACCGAGTACTGTAACGTGGTTACATGACCACTTGCTGCTTGTCACTTATTTCACTTTATTCTCAATCTGTAACGTTAGTCTGTTTTTACTACTAGCCTTTTTGGACTTCTGCTCTTGTTTTATGTGCTGCACGTTTTGCTCAAGCTTGAAATCTTCTTGTACGACGACAATAAAGGCTTTCTAGACCGTTCTAAGTGACCAAACAAACAGGAAACAGGAAGAACTTCTTGTCTGCCATTGACGCAAACAGACGTCTGGACCGGGAGGGAACGTTCGATGCCGACGCGTACCTGTGGCGGGCTCGTAGACGGGTTCGGCGTCGGCGGCTCCCGGCCGGGGCGCCTGCCGCTCCCCGGCCCAAAAGTTGAGATTGTCGCCGAGCAGCAAGGCGCCGGTGGTGGCGGCGTCCACGGCGGAAAGGCTGGACTGCGACATTCTGCTGGCTGGCTGGCTGGCTGGCTGGCTTTGAAGCGGAGAAGGTCCGGAGAGGAGAGAGCAAGAGCGTGCTTTCGGGTGACGATGCTACTAGGGACGAAGCTAACGGGACGAAGTTACATAACGATTGCCGCCCACCACAACAAACCGCGCCCCCCCCCCCCTCCCCCTCGCTATGAGTCCTCGCTGGGCCCTGACGACGTACACATTTGAAACTCTTTATTGGCCACTCGTTTAAATACGAAGAATTAAAAAAATAACTTTCGAATGTTATTGGGGCACATACACAGGGTTTATCTTACTTCCATGGAAATGGCCAAAAATCAACAGGAGGTGGCCTGAAAGCCATCGGAGATGATCCTGTGTTCGGCCATTTCTTACTACGCGTACGCGGCGAAACGTCAACACGATGCTCCGCGCGCTTGCGCAATCATCCGCACGCATGCGCACATCGGTAAGAAGCGGCGAGTACTCACTATTTTTGTTTTTATTTAGTTATTTCGAACTTTTTCACTGCCTCAAAAATACTTTTTGCATGTATTACCCTCTGATACTTTTAACCATTGTTTTTTTGTGTTAGCTTTGAAGCAGTTGAACACATTAGTCACGTAGCGTATTTAAACCGTCCTTATTTGATATAACTACATTGAAGTATTTTCGTAAGGCATTTTTAGGACGTTCTGCCTGTATGCATCCAAACAAAAAAAGTTTCGCGCGCACGGTATTACTTTGGGTGTCAAATCTGACTAATGTAGGCCGTTTCGCTGATGTAGCAGATTTTGGCAGAACACCGGAAGCACCCCAAAATACACAGAAAGTGACTAACGAACAGGGAGTGACCCTAAAATCATCAGAAATCCAAGCAAACCAAACCAAAATCGACAAGAAGGAAGTGACTCAGAATCTGCAAAAAGGGACATGGAAATGCCCCAAAATTCACAGAAAGTGACCCAAGTGTCCCGGAAATGCTCTAAAATCAACAGGAGATGATCCCGGAATGCCCCAAAAGCTAATAGTAGGTCAATAGGAAACAGAGGTTAGAGAAGCCAAAAATTGGACTCAACTGGAGTAGTGTTACTTTAAAATAATATCACTCAAATAAGAGTAAAAGTAGTTGTCCAAAAATGATATTCAAGTACAAGTAAAAAAGTATTTGCTAAAAAGAACGTTCGAGTCATGAGTAACATTGTGAGTAACTGCTTATGATGTTTGTTTATTTTTCCTCAGCACAGCAAGTTATTTATATGAAGTGTTGTTATTATTATACTGCACTATAACCTATTACATAACCACATTAAGCCAAAGAAATGCAAAAATAATCATTGAATTCCTGCTAGATTTGTTTTTAGCACAACTGAGCATCATTCATCCAAAGAGCGTGAGTGCCCTCTAGTGGAGAAAATAGTTCCTAGTTTGAAAAGTTTAATTGTGAGTACCTAGTTCTTTCATAATTCCTATTATGAAATGAAAAGGATCATATCTCCACTTTTCCATGGTCATTCGGTACCAAATCAAAACTGGGAGTGAGGTGAAAATCATTCGAGTCATGTGGAGGGCAGCGCTCTAGGTCAAATACTTCATTTTTAAAGACGGCGCATAATTAATTCAATTTAATTCAATTTATTTGTATAGCCCTCAATCACAACAGAAGTCTCAAAGGGCTTTACAGAGGCAATATGATACACAATTAGAAATGAAGCAACAAAGATGAATAGATGCAGTTCAAGTCCTGGGTATCCCCTATCCTTAAGACCCTCCATGCCGGCAAGGAAAAACTCCATGATCAAATTCGTACAACGGCAAGCTTGAATCTGATTGGTATCATGGAGTCATGTGATTATTGTTTCCATGTCTCATAGGTGAAACTGGTAAAGCTACTTTTGGCATCTCTCAAAAAAAGTCAAATCTAATATGTAGAATAAAGCAGAAAAATGTAACGACGAGCGTAGCCTAAAGTAGCGGACAAAGAGTATCGCGTTTCTTCTTCACAAATCTACTCAAGTCAAAGTCAAAAGTATGGCTTAGTCTTAGAAGTACATTTTTCTCAAAAAGTGACTCGCATCAATGTACCGGAGTAAATGTAATGCGTTATGAGCCATCTCTGATAGGAAATGAGCCACAAATGCCCCAAAAGACGAAAAACTCATGAGAGGTCCAATTCATTGAACCTGGGAGAAGTGGCTTTGAATGCTCATCTTTCAGTGACGTTGCCTGTGCGCGACGTCCATTCATTTTGGGTGAGTGCAAGGGTGAAAGTGGCGAGAATTTCTTGCCGGAACTCCCCGATGTGATGGTCGCCACGGAGCCAGAAATTTTATTCATTCATTTATTTTCTTTCTTTTTTTTGGGGGGGTCAAACCTCTTAAACTACTGATATGCAAAGAAAACAGTTTTAGCACAGTTATTTCTATGACACATACAAAAAATGATTTTCATTCAAAATTGTATTTTTTTTCCAATGATTTGCAAAATAAAACAAAAACAGCTATAACCCCAACCTCCATCTCCTAATTTTTTATTTTCCCTCATTTCCTCACATACTAAATGCCAAATCTCAATTTGAACTACTTAAGAACATTGGATGTATATTAAAATTGAAGTTAATGTGAACATTTACTTTTTGTTTTTTTAATAATAAAGATACATTCAGAAAAATAAGTACAAATGACTTATGTTATGCAGAGTGAAATGGAATATATTTTGAAGATCGCGCAAACATTGACTTTTTTAAATCATAAGGAAATGAATAAGAAGCCTAACACGAATGAACAAATAATAGGTCCAAAGTGCACATTGACAGCTAAGATGTTCTGAACTTCCCCATCAGAGCAAATAAAACTAAATATGATAAATAAGCCTCCTCAAGTCTTTCATTGCTCTTCAAGATTTGATCCATTTTATGTTGCATCAATTCAACAACCTCTTTTTTTATTTTTTGCTGTTCCAGAAAACATGCACATTTGAACCAATCAGAGCTAACTAGCTCTGCTGATCACATGTCAGTATGTCAGCCAATTGAACGGATAAATGAGTCCAGGTGTTTTGCTTTGCTGCGTGTATTCGCACATTGACGTGACTCCTCATCGTCAGACTCAGATAACTGCAGCAGCTGGAGAAACCTCCATGCCGTCTGTGGAATAATAATAAATATTGGTGGAAACGGGTTACGCTACACTAGGTAGACTGTTTTCTTCTTGGAGATGAAATGCATGTGTGGCAGCTTAGCATTTAAAAATTTTTTTTTTTTACATAGCGTTTTGACAGTCGCCATCATATTTTTGGAATCAAAGCACCGTGTACCGGAACAGCATTCTGGCGCCAAATCTTATACCGGAACTGCGTTGCTGACCGTTCTGGCCCACTTTCACCCCTGGGTGAGTGGGATGGGGCCAATTTGAACATTTGTTTATTCATCTACTAGTGATAAACCCATATCTTCTTACCTCTTGGCCAGCGGAAGAGCAAATTTGATTTTGCCGTGGACGGAGCTAGATGTTCGATCCTTTTAAAGTGGGCGTCTGCGGTACAAAATTAGTTTTAAAGCCGCTCTGCGATTGTGAAATAAAAAACCAAAATAAATGAATGATAATAATAATCACTCCCTCCTCACCTTAGTCCAAATGGAAAGCAAAGGTTTCAAACATGGCAAAGGCAAGCGAGATGAGGCTCTTTGCCTTCCTCTTGTGGCAATCTCCTGTATTGCAGGCATTTCCCCAGGAGGCGGGATCCTGAGCCAGTCAGAACACCGGATCCGGATGTATCATTCGAATTTGGGGTTTTGGAACCTGTCTGCCACTGCCTGCCTGCCTGCCTGCCTGCTCGCTCGCTCTTCTCTTACTTTGGTGGGATTGAGCGGAAAGCGACGTCTGAATCCGGAAAGTCAAAAAGAACGGGAACTCTCTTCACTCCGCTCCGTTTCTCCAGAAGGACCGATTCATTCAAGGTAAGTTTTTCTAGCGTCGCCGTCATCCTTTCGGATCATTTGTTGATGAACATGTTGCGTCCGAGGCTGACTTCCAGACTAGCAGCTTTTACTTGGAGCAAGCAGGTGTGGTGGTGGGCTTTGGAATTTGGAAGCAAATCAGCGATGTCTTCCCCCTTCCTGTTTTTGGGGCTCACAAAGCATTGTTTCGCTGACGTTAGCAAGACACACAAAGTCGTTGCTACTTGCAATGGCTAACTGAAGACTGTCGGACGATCTCAAATGAATATTATATCGTACCTGGACATTCACGCGATGATGAGCCGCATCCAGCATCTCGCCTTTCTTGTCATAATAGAGCTTCTACTAACTATAGGGTGACCATATTTTGAGTTCCAAAAAAGAGGACACTCATCCCGGCCTCAAGATACTTGAATTTTACTCCAAGTTCACTCAAAGCTGCCTATATCACTTTAATATATCCAAAGTGTGCCCCCTCACTCTGGATGGAAAAATGCATTATGAAAAAAATAACAATAAATAATGACTAATATATATATATATATATATATAATGCAGACCCATGGAAATGTAGTCCAGTCAATAAACGTACACATAGTCGGCTATCTGCCAACTAAACATTTTATAAATTACTATAGCGACAATTGTCCTTGACAAATTGTTATTCCCATTCAATTGATATTCTCATTCAATGTTCTAGATTGCACACAAACAGTAACCGAAAAAAAACTGACAAACTATTCAACCAGCATGTTTCCAAACGTAGCAGTTCAAAACTACGTTTCCCATAATGCCTAGCGTGGTTTAGCTTACTGATACTTAGCTGAGGCAAAAATCCAACTTGGCTATAAAAGTTTACAATCATCGGCAGCGCAACGATGCGACACCAAACGGGATTTTACAGTCAAAGCTCCGACAGAAGTCAACAGTTGCCATTATATACGTATTTATTGTAAAAAACTTAACAACTGGGCAGGCGTTGTGGCCAAATCGTCAACCCAGTAGCTGGCGGTAATGCCTCAAGATAGGAGTAAACTGCCAACAAAAACAAGAAGAACTACTCCTTCCCTCCCTTCCAGTAGGAGCCATGTCAACTGCTGCCACCCAGCGGCTGGAGGGATTGTCTTCAAATTGGTCCCGTGAAAAATCATAAAAACCGGACATTTTTATGAATTTATAAAACCCGCCCGGACGACGAGGATACTACGTGAAGGCAGGACTTGTCCGGGCAAAAGAGGACGTTTGGTCACCCTATTCTACTAGGTTTCGCGACACGGTGCAAAAATGAACTCACCCTAACCCAGCGGTCTCAAACCGACTCCACAAAGGGCCGCAGTGGGTCCTGGTTTTTGTTCCAACAGATCCAGCACAAACAGTTCAACCAATGAGGTTTCTACTAACATAAGCAGCACCTGATTGCAATCAACTGATTACACTTGTAAGAAACCAGATTGGTGAAAAGGTATTTGTCTCGTTTGGTTGGAATGAAATCCAGTACCCCCTGCGGCCCTTTGAGGACCGGTTTGAGACCACTGCCCTAACCCATTTTACTTTTATTGATGGTAGCTTTGCATGTCTACACTTTCGCCTCATTGACACAAAAGATTCAGCAACAAAGTGGCGCAAAAGTTGTATCGTTTTTGCCAAAAACGTTTGGAATGTGCAAAATTTCCCATTAGTTGCAAATGGCCCTATTCGGCTTCCTGGCCGCCACTCATTTTAAGGGCACAAAAATCGTCATCGTTTTTTTTTAAATGATCGATTAATCGGACGATGACTTCACCATTCATCGGATAATATCACTTTTTTTCAACAATTTAACTTCAAGTTGTTTTAGGCATGTTATAAGTCACAATGAAGACAAAATGGATGATTATTTCCTTCAAAAAAAAACTTTATGACAGCTTCTACAACTCTTCTGTTTTAAGGACATAAAACTTGGGAGTGAGGTTCAAATCATTTTTAATAAAGGTTCCCAGTATAAAACATAAAAGAAGGAATTTGTCAGTACACAAATAAGATTAAAGTCCCGTTCATTCCGATTTAAAAAGTGCTGCCGATTGACATTTTTGACCTCGTGTGTGGGCAGCGTCGATATAAATTGTGTCACTAACTGATTTCTTTTCTTGAAACAAAATAAACAACAACATCGAAGAAGGGGGAGGCAGACTAATGAATCTGTTTTCTTGATGAAACAGTTCTGAAATACAATCCAAATCCAATTTCAAAGCACGTATGACAATTTTAGAGCTGCAGCTATCGATTATTTTAGTAGTCGATGAACTAGTCGTTAGTTCAAATAATCAAGTCATCGGATAAGGAACATGAAAAATTCAAATACCTGATATAAATAAACGTTCTTAAAAAAAATTCGGATCTATGTACAGCAAAAGAACAATTGCCTAACTTACATAGGAAAAGTTGACTAGTTTAAATGCTATAAAATGCCAATAAAATTTAATTCGAATACTTTTTTCTAATGGAATACTCGGGTTAATCGATGAATCGTTGCAGCACTAGACAATTTACAGATTGAGTTATTGTAGAAAGGAGATTCTAAACTGGCTTTATGTGTGTGGTTTCTTTATAAAAAGAAATGAGACAACTTTACTATTTAACAATAACTCGAGTGCTAATATGCGTCTCCAAAACAAAACAAATGACCCTGATTAGCATCATCGCTAACTAGCTTAGCGCTCCCTGCTAAGTCGTAACGTCTCAACAACAAAGAATATAATTGACTTCATTTACTCACAAAGAATACAAACAATATAATTGACTTCATTTACTCACCTGTGATGGAGACACACCGGATCCGACAACACAAAAGACCATCTAACTCTGGACACTTTGTAATTTTATTGATTCAGCAACCCAACCTGAGAGTAGCAGTCAATTCTCTCTCTTGCTCTAATCACTGGCATGCGCGCGTGTAATCCCTTTTTCTTTGAACTCCTGGACTCTGCGTTGTGTTGTGTTTTAAAATATTTTCAGGAGACGTGGATGGTTTCGACTTTTATTGTCTGCATAACACACGCACACGATGCGAGCTGGTCCATCTCATAGGCCTCGCTGCAACGTGCTAAAGAATAATTCAATTGGTTAGCTCTGTGGCGCTAAACTAATAGCAACTTAGCAATGCTATTCAACTCACCTTTGTTGATGACAAAATATAACTGCGACAAGCCGGGCTATTTATAGTCACCGCATGATTTGGTTGGGCGCTCTAGAGCCTACTCACGTGACGTCACAGCAACGCCCCCGCGCCATGTTGTCCGTCTACTCGTCATGTTAATGCATTAGCGCTTCGTAAATTCCTCCTATTATGGCGTGTTTTTCTGCTCGTTCACATTAATAATCAAAATGGTCAAGTCGTGTGTGGCGGTCGGTTGCAAAAACAGAGAAGATAGACGGAGAGACTTGAAGTTTTACCGTATTCCGAGAGACCCGGAGAGGAGAGCGAGATGGACTGCTGCAATTCGACGAGAAAACTGGGCTCCAAACGACTACCACAGATTATGTAGTAGTCATTTTATATCTGGTAAGATGCATTTGATATATAGTTAGAGGGTTTTGGGCTGACAACCACAATTAAGATCATTGCTAGGCTAATCGCCGACAACATACACTCAGACGTTGTGAATGAACTACCTGAAAATATATCATTATAAGGGGATAATAAGACAGTTTTCATACAATTAATTTACAATTTCACTATTGAGGTCAAAAGCAAAAAAATAAATTCAACTAGGGACAATCTGGAGTAGTGCTATCGCATTTCATATTTATTACATATTATATATGTATGTAGTGAGAGTGCTATCGCTAAACCATATAAACATTAAAAGCCCTAGCTCCATTGACAAATGACATGAAATACATTAGACTTGACAGTGGATGTTAGCAAGAACAAAAGATTTTGAATTGAAAATTTCGTAACTCACCTTCCCGAGCACAAGATGGATTCCTGCCGAATTTTCGTGGACGAGGACCTGTTTCACCCAACCGGCAACGAAGTAGTATTTATAAGCCTCCAAGCTCTTAAAGTTTTTCCAAACTTTCGTGAGAATAGGTCGATTTTGTGTGGACATGATAGTTGTAAATATCAGGGAAGCAGATGTCAGGCAAAGACGGCGAAGACAGTGGGTCGGAAAACATCGATTTAGGCATCAAATATGGATCTGGCGAATGGATAAACTGAAGCTTTTCCACATAACGCCTTTTATGCAACGCATCCAATGAGTTTACAGCGTCAGATAACACCGGGGCGTCTATGAATTGCTCTATAACTTGCACGACTAATTGAAAACAATGAGAATAGGTCTAAAAAATACGGACAATATGGCAGCCGGATACAGCGACACGTCATTTTGTGACGTAGGTGAGTAGGGTCTATTGTGCCTTCTAATGTGGACAAGTGGAATCACCCTTTGGGGGATTTACTACAACAAAAAGACCCAAGCGGGACTGCTCATAACCAGTGGCGGACTTGGCAATTTTGGGGCCTAAGGCTAACATATCCAGGGGCCCTCTTATGGGTCGGGGGTTAAAAAGGTGAGGAGGGAGGGCGTGGAGGAAATATGTTGTGGTACACTAGGGCTGTCCTAAACGACAATTTTTCTCCTGATTAGTCAGCCGACTAGTTTTACGATTAGTCGACAAATCTAATCATTTTCTTTTTTTTCTTTTACTAATTTAGCAATGAAATTTTTGTTGACGCTTATTCATTCACAAAACCATTTTGGAACACTTCAATTTTTTATTAAAGTACAAATAATCATGTAAATAACAATACTTATTCACAAATAAACAATGAGGTTAAATGCTGATAGCATTTACTAGTGCAAAAGAATGGAAAGTAAACAGATTCAGAACACTGACTTTGCCCTTCCAACATTATTCAAAACAATTCTTTACAAAAATTCTAGCAATATTATTATAGTATACTACTATATGTAATAGTAGTATAATAATTATTCATTGCCAATCATATTTGTCATTCAGAGTGTCATTTGAAAGCTATTCTTAGTGTAGAATCTGTATTATGTAGTATTTACTCAACATATTATAATATTAATTCGGAAGTATGTGGGATTAACTCCAGAAATCATTATTTATGACGAACATGACGTGCTTTTGCTGTTAAGTGTTATTGTATGACTGATTGGAACTGTACTACATTGTTTCGCCACAGGGTGTGCTGTCGTGTATTTTATGTTCGGTGTGAAGAAGAAAGTTAAAAGAGGCATTAGAGGCCTGTTCTCCTCCCTCACTGCATTTAGGCTCTCATGGAGAGCACGTTCGCTCATGTGTTCGAAATAAACGATTGCCGATGTGCAAATTGGCAAGTGAGCTGTAAAAATAGTGAGCTTAGTGGCGTGAAAAACGCGGGAGAGCTAAGTGAAGCTAACGAACAGCTAAGCGATGCTAAACGGAGCTAAGCGAAGCTTAACGGCGCTAAATGAAGCTAAGCGACTGATACTCATTCCGTCGTCGTGGAACAGTCCATTGTAGTGCATGTGTGTGTGTGTGTGTGTGGGGGGGGGGTTAATATAAATGCAGCATTTAAAATGCTTTCTTTTTTTGTTTTGTTATTTGTTTGTTTAGTATGCTGATATAATGATACGTGACGAATAGGTTGGGGTGCTGCTGGCTCCGGTGGCCCGAGCCGTTGCTCGTTGGGGCAAGGGCGGCTGGTTGGGAGCCCCCTACTGGTTGGGGGCCTAAGGCGATCGTCTACTTCGCCTGAATAGCTGCCGGCAAAAATGGATGATAAAAGTTGCTGGCAACTCCTTTATTAATCGATGAGTTGTTGCAGCCTTAATTGACTCCAATTGATTTCCAGAAGTTCCCACAAAATCAAAAGGAAAGTACCCGGATGTCAACAAGAAGTGACCCTGTCAAAATCAATAGGAAGTGACCCTGAAATGCCTCAAAATGATAGGAAAGTGACCTTTTATAAGCACCATCACCGCAAGGGTACTTCTGTATTTCCCTCAATGCATTTTGATGAATATTTGTTAAGTGTAAATTTGGTTGGATGCCATTGACGGTGGTAGCTGTGTAATCCGTTTGAGTTGGGAGGGCCGGCATAGATGGCGGCTGTGAGTTAATAAAAGCGGCGTCGCGCGTACAATGACGACCGGCGTTTGTTCCGTCAGATGAGTCGGTTCGCCGTCCTGCACACGGGCCAGAAGATGCCGCTGCTGGGCCTGGGCACGTGGAAGAGCCCGCCGGGCAAGGTAAGACCGATCTTCCGAGCGACCCGCCTAGCGACCTAGCGAGTGAACTGCGCTTCGCTCCTTTGCCGAGGTGAAAGAGGCGGTGCTGTCGGCCTTGGAGGCGGGCTACCGCCACATCGACTGCGCCGCCGTCTACGGAAACGAGGCGGAGATCGGACAAGCGTTCCGAGAGGCCTTCGACCGACCCGACGTGAGTGGGTTTCATTCAAATCAAAACTCGTTGCTTTTTTTAATATCAAATCATTTTTAAGGGGAAAAAAACCCTATGAAAATCCTAAATATTATAAAAATAATATTATTGCGAGACGAGATCACGAGTGGACCATGAAGAGTTTTGCGTCCCGTCTCGCATTTGAGGGCGTGCGACGCGAGGACGTCTTCGTCACTTCCAAACTGTGGAACACTCGTCACCACCCCAAGGACGTGGAGCCCGCCCTCCGGCGAACCCTGAGCGATCTCCGGCTGGACTACGTCGACCTCTACCTTATTCACTGGCCCTACGCTTTCCGGTAAGAGGCAAAATCCGGGCGGACCTCGAGAGGGACAAAAATGTGAAAGTCGAGGCGGTCCGTGGGCGCAGGCGCGGCGAGGAGGCCTTCCCTCGGAGCGAGGACGGCTCGTTGCTCTACGATCAAGTGGACTACGTGGCCACCTGGGGCGCCATGGAGAAGCTGGTAAGCGCCGGGCTGGCGCGAGCCGTCGGACTCTCCAACTTCAACAGCCGCCAGCTGGACCGCGTCGTCCAGGCCGCCCGCTCCGTCAAGCCCGCCGTCCTACAGGTATACTTGCCCTTCTGGTGCCCTTGAGGACGTCGCATCGCGTCGCTCTTTCCGTAGTCGACGCCGCCAAGTGATTCACTTGATGATTTAATAGGATTTTTACGAATCATTTTATCTCAT